>NC_090652.1:173709553-173924553 GCF_040937935.1 Hyperolius riggenbachi | reverse complement strand
TCTTTTCCAGGGTACAGGTACTGTACTTGCAAATCTGCACTTTTCTTTTAACAGGTAAAATGTATTCATTGCCATAAGTCAAAAATAACAAGAGTGAATCTCTTATTTTATGTTAACCATTAAAGTCATGCAAATTACTTTTTTTATTCTGTATGTTGAAGTAAGTTCTGTTGGTTTGTAGCTTTACTTGTCTATTGCCTATGTTCAGTTGACAAAATGGACAGTCTGACATTATGCGAACTCTGATTGTTACTGTAGAGTTTTTGCATTTGATGCCATATGATCAAAACTACCCATACAGTCTAGCCCTACCTACATAGATAATGCTGTTTCACCAGAAAATATTCGTAATGCGGCAGCGTTTCTCCGGAAAATACATGTATTGAATGAGCGTTTCACCAGAAAATCGTATTGCAGCAGCGTTTCACCAGAAAATAATCGTAATGCGTCAGCATTTCACCAGAAAATAATCGTAATGAGGCAGTGTTTTACCAGAAAATAATCGTAATGCGACAGCGTTTCACCATAAAGTACACTTATTGCGGCAGTGTTTCACCAGAAAAATACACGTAAATGCGGCAGCGTTTCACCAGAAAATGCACAGTGCGGGCAGCGTTTCACCAGAAAATACACATAAGCAGAGCTCCACTTTCATTAGGCACAAAGGGGGACAGACGGAGGCACAGAGGGACTGAAGATGGCACACGGGGACATATGGAGGCACGAGGGTCAGAAGGAGGCACAAGGGGACAGGAGGAGGCACAAAGCGGGATATGAGGAGGCACAAAGGAGGACAGAAGGAGGTACACGGGCAGCGGGAGGTACAGGGGGACAGAAGGTCATGAGGGTCAGAAGGAGGGACAACATAGGACAGAAGGAGGCACAGGGGGACTGAAGGAGGCGCACACAGGGGGACAGAAGGAGGCACAAAGTGGGACAGAAGGAGGCACAAAGGGGGACAAAAGGAGACACAGGGGACAAAAGGAGACACAGGGGACAGAAGGAGGCACAAAGGGGACAGAAGGATGCATAATAGGGGACAGAAAAAAGCACAAAAGGGGGCAGGAGGAGGCACAGGGAGACAGTAGGAGGCACAAAGGGGAACAGAAGGAAGCACAAAAGGGGGAAAGAAGAAGGCCGAGGGGGATGTAAGGCGGCACAGGGAGACAGAAGGAGGCAGAGGGGGACAGACAGAGCCACAGGGAGACAGAAGAAGTCACAAAGGGGCACAGATGCAGGCGCGGGGGACAAAGGAAGGTGTAGGGGACAGATGCGGCACATGGGGACGGAAGAGGCACATGGAGACAGAATGAGGCACCTGAGGACAGGAGGAGGCAGAGTGGGACTGAAGGAGTAACAGGGGAGCAGAGGTAGCTCAAGGGGACAAAGAAAGGCACAAAGGGGCACAGAAGGAGGCAGAGGTGGCACAGGGGAACTGAAGGAGGCACATGGATAAATAAGGTGGCACAAAGGGAGACATGAGGCATAAAGGGAGACAGGAGGACAAAAGGGGTCAGACATGGCACAATGGACTGAAGGAGGCACAAGGAGATAGAAAGAGGCACAAAAGGGACAGAAGAAGGCACAAAGGGGAAAAAATGATGCACAAGCACAATGGGACACAGTGGCAGCTGCCTGCAACTTACGCTAAGTAGATACAGCAGAAGCAAGTAATAGATCACACATGGGGGTGGGGCTTAGACAGAGGGCAGGACTTCATTCAGGGGGCGGGGCTTAATCCAGCAACATGGCGCCCCTAAGGCCAATGGCACTCAAGGCAATGACCTGTACTGCCTATGCCTAAAGGTGCCCCTGCAGAACAAGACCATACTTTTCTATTGAACCATTCAAACATGTCTGTTTATATTCTGTCTTGACTTCTCCAAAGCATTTGCACAATGCATGATACCTGACCTACATAATTTATTCAGACCGAAAATCTGTTGCCTTTCGTCTGATGGAATGGTCTCTATCCACCACCAAGTGCAGTGGATACACTTCCACTCCAACTCGGTCTGGCATAGCTTGAACCGAGCCTTGCTGGGTACCTGCAGTTTGTGCTATGGTGACACTCTGCTTTTACGCCTACATGAAAAAACTGCATGAAGTACCACAGATACCAATCAGTACCACAGGACAATGATTATAAATATCAAAGTCCCACCACTTCAACAATAAATGTATGCAACATTTGGTATAAAAATATCCACTTAACTGCATAATAATAGCTTTAGTAGTACTTCTGGCCAAAATTATCTTCTGAATGTACTTTGTGATTTTTTTTTCCTTTTTAATTTTACTATGTGCAGGCACTGTTTACAGCATCACACATAGTCACTACAGTGTATTAATGCTGGTGATATCAGCTATCCTGTAACAGCAGAAATACTCTTGCTATTCTAACAAAGATGAGCAAGTTCTGTAAGGACTTTTTTATTTTTGGATCTACCAGTTAAGCTATCAGACTCGCTCGACTAAAACCCTACAGCCATACTCAGGGCAGCCATCGGGGGGGACAACTGACACTGCAGTGAGAGGCTTAGGGCTTTTGGGGGCCCTGGGCCCCTCCAAAGCGCTGGAAAGGCCGCATGTGCTGGCTGCGGGCCTGTGAGATCAGTGCTTGAACGTGGAGAGCAGATAAGTGAGCCCGCTACAGCAGACTTTCTATACTGGGGCACCACCTATATCTGGCTCTACCCACAACATGCCAAGGTCACACCCACTTTTTTGCCGCATCACGCTCTCCATGCTGCTTTCTTCAGTGTTGGAGCATATTTTTCACCTCAGTACACTTCGCGCACTGACACAGGGGTGTGGTGGCTAGTGGGCGGGCACAGCAAACAGTGGGTGGGCCCAGGGAGGGGGGCCCTGGCCTGATGATGTGTAAGAGGCCCCAAAATTTCTGATGGCGGCCCTGGCCATAGTAGACAACTTTTGGCCAAGAAGGTAATTTGGGACCTTCTTGGCTGATAATCCAGCATGTGTACTGCGGCTGTAAATTTATACAGGATCCCTAAATTACACCGGCAAACAATTGTTTTCTCACTTAACCCATTTTCCAGAAGATCATTGCTACGTCAACCTGTGCTACGTCAACCCCCCCCCTCCTTCCCTCCGTTGAGCAGTACATGCTCCTTGGCTACAGCCTAGGAGCGTAACTTTATAGAGCTTGAGCTGAAAGCCCTAACAATCGATGCATGATTGTAAATGCTGACTATCCTCGTGTGTGTGTTTTGTGTACGCTGCCTAATGTTAGCCATACACCGTTTGTGGTGGATTATGTAAATGGTCAATGTATTCCAGATAATGATTGTTTATCTGTTCCACCACATTGTTCTCAATGTTCATCACAAATCTTGTCTTATTTTGACAAAGGCTAGGTTAAAATAGCTCAGGGACTTGTAGACTGGGATTGCAAATTACATTGCAAGGACACCAGCAAGAAATATCAAACTTTAAAACAAATTCTTTATGAGTTTTATATTAGGTACACATACATGATTATGTGAATGGGTTTAAGGCCCTAAAGAATAAGGCCACTAAATCTACAGTATAAGAAATAAAAGTAATAATGAAAACTGAAGGCTAAAAAAAACCATTTAATTGTTCATCTTTTACTAAGAGGTTATAACAACCCAGTGGGTCTTTTCCTAACAAATCTCATTTGAAGACTCATGCCTCAGCTCCTTGCATTAACCGCCATTGTGCGTTTTCTACTCGAGATAGAGAAAGTGCTGTGGCACTTTTCTGTAAGGTAGCAAAGCTGCATTGATCTCAATGGTGCTGAAGAGTGAAGTATACGGTACCATGAAACTATGCCTTATTGCCACTGTAAACACACATAATTCTGTGCATTACTCTGATAGGATCTGCCACACTGTACCCTATGTGAACGTACCATAGAAATATCAAGGCGGGGGGAGGGGGCGTGGCTTGCTATGGCCGACTGAAGCTGCCTTGTGCCTGAGCTCTGGCTGTTTCCCCGTTATCCAGGCTTTTGCAGGAGACCCTCTGCGCACCTGACCCCTTTATGTCTTGCAGGAAGCAGCAGTACGCTCCAGGAAACCCCCCCAAAGGAAAGAAAGGAATGATTCAGTAGTATTTCCCCTGTAAACCCTCGGATTGCAGTCTGCTCGCTCTTCCAAGATGGCGGTGGGAACCAGAGCGCGCGTCATGGACGCGGTAAGAGACACGTAAAAAGGAAAGAGGCGCCCTGGTGTAATAAAAGCATCTAAAATCAGCTTAAAATCGAAAAGTGATATGAGGTAGCTTACCTCAATGACGAAACCTCTGTAGTTAATACAAGGGATTTTTATTAGCACAGGCAACGCGTTTTGCAGGTCTCAGCCCGCTTCATCAGGCCAGTAAAAGTGCCTACAAAAGCAACAAGAATGCCTCAATATACTTGTACATGTATATCAAACATAATAGTAAAAAATGTTCTACCAAGATCATAAACATTGCGTCATGTCATATTGATCAAATTTTTAGATGCGTTTTTGTACATACATAATGTTTTTTTTATAAATTATTATTATGTAAGAAAGAGTAATACTGATGATAATCGTTAGCAGTAAAGATACTAATCGCAATGAAGGAGGAAAACTTAATGTCTCTATAAAAAAAAAAGGGAGTAAATTTATTTAAATAATAATTATAATAATAGTCGCTGCTTTATAAAAATAAATAATAAGTATCAACATTGTTGGTAACATTAATAATCCATAGTAAAAGTATATTGCTCATAAAATCATAATAAATCTATTATGAATTTATATAAACACAAATAACAATTAAGACTTGGCCAGCTATTGAATATAAATAAACACATAAGTCAGACTAAGGTGGTATCTCATAGCTACATAAGCTATTCGATCACAGCGCTAGTTGCTCTTTAAAAAATAGACTGGTCACAAATAGGCTAAAAGAAAAGACATAGCATTTCATTGTGCTAAGTTTGAGTATGGTGGGTGAACAGCAGGGGGAGCATTAGGTGGTCTGATGGAATGAGAGTCAGAGCACTTAACAAATAGAAAAGATCATCTAGCATAGGGAGCCTCTGTAAGGGGCTCTGCAGAGCTGTGTTAAATAACTTCTGTAGTGTCTGAACAGCGTGCTCGCCCAAAAAGGGGCGGTACCGGAAGTTATTGATGACGTCATTACACAAAGGGCCGCCCACCGGAAGTACTGACGACGCCATTTTGGTTCTGGTCGATGTATAAGGAAAGGCTATTGAATGCCAGCACTTTGCTGTTCTAATAGAGAACATCCAGATGCTGGGGGAAAAAAGTTTTAGTAAATGGACACTAGATGGCAGCAGTGTTAACAATTCTTCAGTATAGATAGTGCTGGAGAAATATTTGGTATTTGTGCTTGTTATAAAAGCTATTCTTTAAACATAGGCGATTGTTAGTAATAGGTGGCTTATAGTGAATTCTCAAGGTTGGTCTGAACTTCACTACCTCAATTGGAACCAATTTTACTAATTACATTATATTAATAATACTAAAATAGTGAATAATTATTATGCTAAATTATTACAAATGTTACCAACAATGTTGATACTTATTATTTATTTTTAGAAAGCAGCAACTATTATTATAATTATTATTTTTATTCAATTTACTCCCTTTTTTTTTTTTTTTTTATAGAGACATTAAGTTTTCCTCCTTTATTGCGATTAGTATCTTTACTGCTAACGATTATCATCAGTATTACTCTTTCTTACATAATAATTTATAAAAAAAAAAATTATGCATGTACAAAAACGCATCTAAAAATGTAATCAATATGATATGACGCAATGTTTATGATCTTGGTAGAACATTTTTTACTATTATGTTTGATATACATGTACAAGTATATTGAGGAGTTCTTGTTGCTATTGTAGGCACTTTTACTGGCCTGATGAAGCGGGCTGAGACCCGCGAAACGCGTTTCCTGTGCTAATAAAAATCCCTTGTATTAACTACAGAGGTTTCGTCATTGAGGTAAGCTACCTCACATCACTTTTCGATTTTAAGCTGATTTTAGATGCTTTTATTACACCAGGGCACCTCTTTCCCTTTTACGTGCTAAGTATACCCCCGAACACATCCTGTCCGAGGGGAGGTGGCAGACCACCAGTGGAGTCCCCACAGTGGACTCTGTCCCCTTCTTCCACTAAGAGAGCGACCATCCTTCCGGTTCTGGCTAGGACCACCCCGAGTGGAGTCGGGTTTATTGTCTCCACCTGCTTCCTGTGGTTGGTTGCCCCCAGCAACCTCCCTTTGTGAGTAGTGCTTCTAATTTATTTTCTTTTATTGTGGTCATTGACATATTGCACTACTGGGCTCCCGTTTTTTTTGTCTCCTGTGACTTTTTCTACAGGGTGTTCATCCACCCCTACTACAATTGCGGTAAGAGACAATTCCTCATGATCTGAAACTGATGCCTCTGAGCCCAGAGGCCGCCAGACCTCACGCGCCTCTCGCCACTCTGAACATCTCTCTCCCAGGGCTCCCCTCACCTCCCGAAGGGCCTCTACATCCAGTAACCGCGGCCTAGCTGACAAGCAGCATGGTGAGCGGCTTTCACGTGGGCGCTCTCATTCCCTCTCTATCTCTCCAGAGCCCCCAGCAGCCATGAACTCTTCCCGCAGACACTCCAACACAGATAGGAGGCAGACATCTACATGCCACCATTTACCAGAGGCTGGCTCCATCTCCTATACAGGCAGAGTGCCTAAGGATCTGTGTCACTTAGACCCACATCGCAGACAGACATGCTCCCAAACTTCCACTGCCTCTCTGAGACCCTCTGACTCTCATGCTGATCCCATTCGCTATGAACAAGAGGTAAGGGACATTGAGAACTATTTACGATCTATCCACACCACTAAAGACATGGAAAAAATTATCTCCAGGCTTGAAAACGCAAGTCAGAAATGCAGACTTCATCAGAAATGCAATCCCTGAAGTCTGCATTTCTAACTTGCATTCCCTGAATTGGCAATCAGGTTTTAGATCTTGAGGGTACGGTGGAAAAGAAGCAATCTCAGCTATAGTTTGTCAGGCTCTGCAATCATAGGTGCACATCTTGCAGACGGATGACATCAACAACAGACCTAGATGAAACAATATACGCATACCATTCCTGAATCTGTAGAGGCAAAAGACAGTGAAGCAGCTGCTCAGAAGATATTTCAGCAGCTGTTGCAATCTGACACCCAGATCGAGCTGCATAGAGATCACAGGGCATTGGATCCTAAGAGTCAAGATCCTGCCGCCCTAGAGACATTATGTGCTGTGTGCACCTCTTTAAGATCGAAGAAGCTATAATGGCCACCGCCAGAACTCAAGACGTCATTATGTTCAACGAAGCTGAGATTATCCTCTTACCTGATCTCTCCCGCAGGACACTGGCTTTACATAGATCCCTTAAATCTCTGCTGACACTACTTAAAGAGCAAGATATCAAGTACTGTTCGGGATACCCTTTTCACCAAGTCGCCTCAAAGGATGGTACCACTGTCACTTTCCGATCCATCAGCGATTTGCCACACTTTTTGGGGACTCTGCAGCTTCCTCAAGTTAATCTTCTGGACTGGCCCTTTAAGCCACCTCTCTCAGTTTCACCACCTAGAGAGCTCTGGTCGGAGGTCTCTCCTGCCCGTCGCAGCAACAAACGCAAGAACAAATCCGATGTTCCTGAAAATACCTGACTTTCAATTACCTGTGTATAATATCTGCTTCTCCTTCCTAGGCACATAGTCTTCCGCTTATACAGTATGTAGCCCTGTCTATAGTGGTTATGGGATAGGTTTTCATTAAGAACACTTCATATGCATCCACCATTATACTTATTTCTGATGTTTTATGTGCTATTGTCTAATTTTATTTACATTTGCTCCTTTTATTATGTCAATTGCCATTTTTATTGTTTATAACAGACACATGTCTAGTTTGATTGGGGGTTATACTTAAAATTCTTTTACTTTATACCTACTACTTTAACTGTTGCTGTTAATTTTGGTCTACTGCTCATCATTTAACTTTATCATACCTATGGGAACCTGCTTGGGGCTTGCCTCGATCATGGCTCGTACTAAACCCCCTGTGCCACAGTGGAGTTCCCCAGTTCTCACTGGGAGCACTACAAGCCCTTGGGCTCTTCCCCCTACTCCCCAAGCTTTAGATTCCTCATTGCGCCCTTCTTTTTGTTTCCACATTGCATGCTATAACCTGGCTCTTTTCATAGTTATCTTAAGTCATGGTTAACCTCAACACATGTTTTTTTTTAATGTACAAGGTTTTAACGAGCTGTGTAAACGGTCTCAATTGTTGTACCGACTGCATAAATTAAAATTGCACATTGTTTTGTTCCAAGAGACCCACTTTAATACTTCCTCTACCTCAGTATCAGAAATCGCTGATGCTTTTTTACACAGCACTAACCCTGAGGCTTAAACCAAGTGCGTTTCTGTGGGTTTCCATAGATCTATCCCTATTCAGATTCTCATTCAAGAAATTAACCCCAATGGTAGATACATATTGTTGAAATGTTCCCTTTATGGTAAAATTATTATGCTTGGTAATTGTTATGCACCTAATCAAGGCCAAATCCGTTACATTCTCTCTCTTTGCATCCGGTCTTCATACCCTAGGTGGCGACTTCAATACTCCCCTAAACCCGATGTTTCCTGACATGCAGAGACCCTCCTGGACCTGGAGATTAAATGATAATCTCCTTAAGGATTCTATGTGTATGGAGGAAATAACCTGAGCCATTAATGACTTTCTTAAAATTCATGAGAAGGATGAAACTTCCACCCCATTAAAATGGGAGACTTTAAAATGCATATTACATGGCTTATTTATTAAACATGGGTCTAGGCTCAAAAAAGAAATAGCTTTCTCTATAAGTATCCTCTTATCTAAAGTCTCCAGTCTAGAACCCCTACACAAATCTACTGTGGACCCTGCTATTCTCTCAGATTTCTCTCCAACCAGACAGGACCTTTTAAAATTACTTGACCATAAACACGCCATTTTTAGAGATAAGACCCACAGTTCATATTATCAATACGAGGGCAAGTGCAGTCGGCTTCTGGCTCGCCAACTCCACCCTAGGGCTCAACGATCCCATATTCGTGCAGTTGCCAAATGTGACGGCACTTCCTCCTCCCTTATCTCTGACATTACACAGGCATTTATGCAGTTGTATTCTAAATTGTACAATATAGATAGGCATGTAGATCCCCCTCCCTCTACCCCTCACTCCACATCTAAATTGGACCGTATTTCTGAATATGTGCGAGCTCATCCACTTCCACTGATCTCGGACTCGGACAAACTTGCCCTTGAACTCCCATTTACCGAATCTGAGCTATTATTAGCTGTTAAGCAGCCCCCTTCTGGTAAATGTCCAGGCCCTGACAGCTTCTCCGACAGGTTCTATAAAGCTTTTACTACTCAATTGGTCCCTTTCATGACAGCAAATTTTAATTCCATTTCCCCTTATTCTCCCTTCCCCAAACAAGCTCTAGAAGCTCATGTTTCTCTTATTCATAAGCAAGGTAAAGACCCAGGCCAATGTGGAAGCTATAGACCCATCTCGTTAATTAATATAGATCTGAAACACTACGCCAAACTACTGGCTTAGCTGCTTCAGCCCCTACTCCCACAATTAATGAATGGGGATCAGGTGGGATTCATTCCCCGCAGAGAGGCCTATATGAACACTTGTAGGACAGTTAACATTATTGACTATGCTAAGAAACGGGCTCTCCCACTCTGTCAAAAAGCCTTTGACTGAGCGGGAAAGCCCTTCCTCTCTGCTTCGCTTTAGCAGATTGGTTTGGGTCCGACCTTCTTTAATAACATAATGGCTTTATATAGCCTACCCTCCACACGCCTACGCATTAATGGAACTTTGTCAGACTCCTTTACGATCTCAAACAGCACTCGGCAGGGGTGTCCCTTGTCACTTCTGCCCTACGCCATTGTCATGGAACATTTTGCATTAGCTGTACGTGATAACCCTAATATCCATGGTGTAGAGATTGGCAATACCCAGCATAATTTGGTGCTATATGCTGATGATCTACTTCTCCATGAAGTTATAAATCAGGATGATACCATTTATTGGCTAACTAAAAATGAATAAAAATAAGCAAGCTTTCGGCCTTGCAGCCTTCGTCGGGCTTATATCCTGTTAGTTTGCAGGCTGGTGGTACAGACAGCTATATACATGCAACATCAAAAGGGAAAACAGATATTTTTTTCAAGCATAAATACATGTCATTAAGATGCCTTAATTCAAACAGACCATCTAAATGGGGTTAGAGGTTTTTATCTGAGATAAGGATCCTTGTTTACTCAATGCTCACAGACCTGGGATTAGGATTGACCCAGAGGTATTGTAAATTCTTAGTTCACAAGTTCAGCTAGAATGGCTGAGGAAGTTCAAATATCATCAGCCTCATACCAATATAAAAAGTTGTTGTCTTTATTCAAACCCTTCTCCACAGCTTTGAACCGATTTATAAATTTTGTTTCTGCTATTAATCGATCATTTGACGTTTTGATGCCACCCTTCAGGGCAGTGACACGAAGATCATCCATGCTGTGTCCATTGGACCGAAAGTGTGTAGAAACTGGGAGTTCAGATTTGGTATCATTAATAGTGTGCCTGTGTCCATGTTACAAACCTTCATATCTCGTTTCCTAATATCTTGTCAGAATGTAAGCGATATAGGGCAATGTCCAATTTTAAAGTTAATTTAACTTAATCCGAATGCTTGAATATCTCCATCCCTCCCGCCAGGGTATCGGGTATTATCTCCGCTTTTCCTTTTAAATGGTGCACTAGTTCTATCACTTACTTAGGCATCCAGATCCCAGCCAATTTAACTCTCCTATACTCCCTCAATTACCTGCCCATCCTAACCAAAACTAAACAAACCCTACAGGACTGATCTGTGCTTTCTATTTCATTGTTGGGAAAGGTTAACACAATAAAAATTGACATTTTTTCCAAAATGTATCTACCTATTTCAAACTATGCCTATCCAATTACCTCCATCGTACTGGAAGACACTTAGGTCAGTGAATATTCATTTCCTATGGGGCTCAGGTCGACCTAGACTTAGTCCTGCCACCCTAACAAGACTTTGCCTCCCTGATTTTAGTCAGTACCAAAAAGCATCTTTATTCGTTCGGATCATTGATTGGATGTATCAGGATAGGGAGGTTTGTGAATCCTATTTTGAGGAGCCCTTTTCCTCCCTCTCCCTGAAGGCCCTACCCTGGATAGAATTTGAACGGGTTTCACAGTCTCATTATATCCCTTAACTAGCAAGACATGTACTTTCTGTGGGGCATAAATCTAAATCCAAGTTTAAGCTCTCTTCTTATCCTAGCCTGCTTACACCCATGTTTGATAACCCAGCTTTTACTCCTGGCCTTAAAAGTAACTCTGCGCTCTTATTCCACAGGAGCTCATGGCATATCCGATCTGCTTCCCCACCTGTTTTTTCAGTCCCAGACACTGGCTTTTCATTGGGCGCTGAGTGGCTAGTATGGAAGCAGTTCACGGCTTTTTGGAGATCTTTAGGCAATGATAACTCTAAACCTACCCATCTGGTCTTTACTTGTTATGGGCAGCTGAGGAAAGAGGGGCTTGAGGTGCTACCAGTTTTTAGCATGCAATGGGAGAGAATGTTGGGGAGGTCCTTTTCTTCACAGCAATGGTCTACTGCTTTCTTGCTTACCCACACATTTTCAACCTCCATTAGGCTGCTGGAGAGGAATTCTAAATGCCTTTCTGTGAGAAAACGCGGAAAAGCCGCCGCATGTGCCAAGAGCAAGGCGGCTGACTCCGCGTCCAACGCGGCGGTTTGCACGCATAGACACACTTCAGGTAGTATGGTGGAATGCGGAAAAGCCGCCGCATGTCCTGACAGCAAAGCGGCTGTTTCCGCGTCCAACGCGGTGGTTTGCATGCAGCAGCGTGCGCTTGGTGTGGCTGGGTCTGTTAGTGCACATAGGCAGATGGAGAGCTACGCGCGCGCGGGCCTGAACTCAGGACCTTTATACCAGCAGGGGAAGTGTCAGCTGATCAGGAAGATCAGCTGATTCCTGCAGGACTCATGATTGGCTGAATGGCTCGGGCGGGGCGGCAGAGTCCAGCAACTATATATTCTGCTGCTTGTCAGTTGCTGGTTGTCTGCCATTGCTAACACGTACGTGAAGGCACTCAGACCATAGTCAGATCCTTACAGTGTGTTTGAACTAGGTGGACCTGGGAATTCACACTTAGCCAGATTCTGTTGATAGCTTAAAGTACTAAATGAATTGTATTATTTGTTAGACCAGTTCCACGTTGTTGAGATCAAGGCCCTCACACCCCAGACTAGGAATACTGTGTATCTTCTGTGTATTCTCTAGCATAGTTCCAGGGTGTTGAGATCAAGGCCCTCACACCCAAGATTAGGGAACTGTATTGTCATTTATGTTATGCTCCAGACTAGTTCCAGGGTGTTGTGACTAAGGACCTCACACCCCAGACTAGTATTGCTATTACTGTGTTACGTTAGCCCAGTTCAGGGCAATATCCTTGCATATTAGCAGCAGGGCTTCCTGCAGCCCAGTCTCGGTCCCTCGCCCAGGGGTCCACAGGCTATAGGAATATCACCCATAGTCAGGGGTGAATTCCTCAGGAGTCTTAGGCCGCCAGCTCCCCTGGTGGTCTTCACTCAGAGTTGTTACTGTTGCACCAAACACTTACACTCTCTCAGGTGTCTAGAGGTTAGACATATCTGATTATTGACGATTCCGCAGATCCTCAATAATTGGGTATATCTGTATTCTTGGGGATACTGCAGATCGCCAAGGATCAGATTCTCTCTCTGGTTGCTGACACCGATCGTTACAGAATGGCAGACCGAACCCAAATGGACGCACTGTATAGCCATGTTGAAGTTCTGACCACCGCGGTAAACCAACTTTCCGCGGCAGTTTTGAACCAACAGACCCAGATATGTCAGATATTTGGAGCTATTCAGGAACTTCAATCAGCTGTGAACTCAGTGCGATCTCCTCTAGTTACGGACATCCGTATGTCCGTGCCTGAAAATTTTTTTGGCGACAGATCTGACTTTCGGAACTTTAGAAATAGTGTTATCATACTTTGAGTTAAGGCCTAATTCGTCTGGAACCGAGGCACAGAGAATTACGTTCATTAAGACTCTGTTGTCAGGGGATTCCCAGACCTGGGCATATGGTCTTCCTGTTGGGCATCAGGCCCTGACCTCGGTCGATGAATTTTTTAAGGCTATGGCTATGATTTACGATGACCCAGACATCGCCTCGACTTCTGAACGGAATCTCAGGCTTCTGCGTCAGGGCAAAGGTCCGGTGGAGAATTATGCTGCGGAGTTCAGGAGGTGGGCAGTCTCGGCTAGATGGGACGCATTTGCCCTCCTAGACTGTTTTTTGGCCGGATTGTCAGATACTATTCATGAGGTAATGATAGGCCATCCTGAGCCCGAATCATTGGATGAGGCAATCTCTTTGGCCATACAGATAGTTCGCCGTTTGCGCCACCAGAGACAGGTTCGTGGTAGAGTGGCCAGAAGGTCTATCTTACACGACTCTTCTCGGTCTCCCTCATCTCCAGGCGATTCTATGCAGATTGGGTACACAAAGTTGAGTCTGGGGGAAAAGAGTCGCAGGAGCCCAAAGAGGAACGCTTTACATGGTTCCACTAGGCCAGACAAATGCTATCGCCTAGGATTAGTCAAAACCATAGGTGAGCAGGGTTCATCCCTGAACGATGGTCGGCTGATCCTTCCTTGTTCGGTTACGTGGGAAGGTCGGACCAAGTCCGCAGAAGCCATGGTGGAATCGGGTTCGTCAGCGAACCTCATAGATTATGATTTTGCCAAAAGTCTGGGGATACCGTTATCTGCACCCGACCGGCAGATTTCGGTCACTGCAGTGGATGACTCTCCATTGCGTGGTGCCCAGTTTCTTTCCCAGACCCCCCTACTGTCATGTTGTTTAGGGGCATTGCATGAAGAGAGTTTACAGTTCCTGGTCCTGCCGATGAAAGGCTCTGCTGTTGTTCTCGGTATGCTCTGGTTGCAACTTCACTCTCCGCGGATTGTCTGGGCTTCAGGACAGCTACTAAACTGGTCAGCCCATTGTCATGAGCACTGTTTGTTTTGGTGAGGTGGATAAAACCAAGATACAGGTCGCAGGAAAGGCAGGACAGTGTACAGATATTTTTAATGGTTCCGGTTCCTCACGGTTACCTCTCATGCATAAATCTGTTAGCAAAAGCCCCAAAGCAGACGCTTTAGACAGGGGTTTTGGGCCCAAAACCATTCTACCACCGAAAAAACAGGCTGACAAGAAATCATTTTCTATATCCCTGCCCGGGTCAGCGCTGGGGGGGGGGTACTGTGAGAAAACGCGGAAAAGCCGCCGCATGTGCCAAGAGCAAGGCGGCTGACTCCGCGTCCAACGCGGCGGTTTGCACGCATAGACACGCGTCAGGTAGTATGGTGGAATGCGGAAAAGCCGCCGCATGTCCTGACAGCAAAGCGGCTGTTTCCGCATCCAACGCAGCGGTTTGCATGCAGCATGCGCTTGGTGTGGCTGGGTCTGTTAGTGCACATGGGCAGATGGAGAGCTACGCGCGCGCGGGCCTGAACTCAGGACCTTTATACCAGCAGGGGAAGTGTCAGCTGATCAGGAAGATCAGCTGATTCCTGCAGGACTCATGATTGGCTGAATGGCTCGGGCGGGGCGGCAGTGTCCAGCAACTATATATTCTGCTGCTTGTCAGTTGCTGGTTGTCTGCCATTGCTAACACTTACGTGAAGGCACTCAGACCATAGTCAGATCCTTACAGTGTGTTTGAACTAGGTGGACCTGGGAATTCACACTTAGCCAGATTCTGTTGATAGCTTAAAGTACTAATTGAATTGTATTATTTGTTAGACCAGTTCCAGGGTGTTGAGATCAAGGCCCTTACACCCCAGACTAGGAATACTGTGTATCTTCTGTGTATTCTCTAGCATAGTTCCAGGGTGTTGAGATCAAGGCCCTCACACCCAAGATTAGGGAACTGTATTGTCTTTGTGTTATATTCCAGACTAGTTCCAGGGTGTTGATGATCACGGAACTCACACCCAAGACTAGGGAATTGTATTATCATTTATGTTATACTCCAGACTAGTTCCAGGGTGTTGATGATCACGGAACTCACACCCAAGACTAGGGAATTGTATTATCATTTATGTTATGCTCCAGACTAGTTCCAGGGTGTTGTGACTACGGACCTCACACCCCAGACTAGTATTGCTAGTATTGCTTGTGATGATCCGCTCAGCTGGCTGCACTGCAGACAGCTGTTTGACCATTCCTCTAGTCTGTGGGCTGCAGGTCTCTGGAAGAGAGACCTGTTTTTCCATTGCAAGTTTCTGGTCTGTTCTGCTGCCAAAGAATTTGCATACATTCGTTATGAAAATCCCCTACCTGCCTCCTTTGATGACTGGCAGTATAAAGGTTGGGATTACCCACAGTCCTTTGCTGGTCATTCCTTCAGGGTTTGTAGTAAACACTCCTAGAGTGTCAGCCATGCTACTTCTTGTTGAAGTTATCTTAGAGTAATTCTTGGGACTGTACTAGGCAGGTTCCCTAGTGCAGTTAGGATTGCATATCTGTTTTGTTTGTCTGTTGCGATTGTCCTGTCCCAGCGGTGGTCGACAGGAAATCGTTCTGATCTTTGTTCTTGGAGTATAGCTGGAGCAGCGGTTGCTACCAGCTATCTCATCTGATCTGTCTTGCCTGGATCGCACTCGCCTTGCGCTAGTGCTGTGGATCCTTCTATTCTGTCTTGTCTGGATCGCACTTGCCTTGCGCTAGTGCGGTGGATCCTTCTGTTCTGTCTTCCTGGATCGCACTAGCCTCTAGCGCTGTGGATCCTTCTGTTCTGTTTTCTTGTTCCTGAGTTTAGATCGCACTAGCCGCTAGCGTTGGCGGCTGTGGATCTTTCTGATCTGTGTTCCTGCTTGGATCCCACTTGCTCTGGCGGAAGAGCGGTGGATCCTTTCTGCCTAGTTCTTGTTTCTCATTTGTCTGTCTTGTCTGATACGGGCGCTTGCTGTAGGCTCGGTGAGGTAACCGTTAAGCAAGCGTTCACGTTCTTTGTTTCGTGTTTGTCTGTCGGTGGTTAGTTAGGCGTGCTTGTCTCTGTTGTGCTTAACACGCGGAGACCGCGCATAAACGCGTTCGCAGTTGCGAATGAGTGCGGTGTTCGCGTTTAGTTAGCGTTTGTTATTTTCCTTATCATTCTCATTGTATTAATTGCTGTGCCTTTGCTCCTCTTGTGTTCTGTTCTAGTCTGTCTTGTGTCACTTCTGGCGATCGCCTTTCTCGTGATCGCGTTCCTACTTTTGTTTCTGCTTATGTGTGTTCTCCGTCGCAGGGTCGCGACTATATTGGTGAACACACATTCGTCCTGTCCCTGTGCGCTGTTTCTTTATGGGCTATTCAGCCCCGCATTGTCTTGATCTGTACAATCCCCATCTGGCATCTGTTGGCCGTGCAGTGATTGTACTTGTCTGCACTCCACAGCGCCATCTGCCGGTGGGAATTGCCCTCTGCTGGTGCATTGCACCTAGCCTGGGTTCACCCAATTATACGCTTGTGGAAGGTTTTCGCTGTGTCAGTGCGCATCTCGTGCGCTGACCACGAAAACGATACCGCAAACGTTACACTATTACTGTGTTACGTTAGCCCAGTTCAGGGCAATATCCTTGCATATTAGCAGCAGGGCTTCCTGCAGCCCAGTCTCGGTCCCTCGCCCAGGGGTCCACAGGCTATAGGAATATCACCCATAGTCAGGGGTGAATTCCTCAGGAGTCTTAGGCCACCAGCTCCCCTGGTGGTCTTCACTCAGAGTTGTTACTGTTGCACCAAACACTTACACTCTCTCAGGTGTCTAGAGGTTAGACATATCTGATTATTGACGATTCCGCAGATCCTCAATAATCGGGTATATCTGTATTCTTGGGGATACTGCGGATCGCCAAGGATCAGATTCTCTCTCTGGTTGCTGACACCGATCGTTACACTTTCAAATTGGTATAGATGCCCACTGGTTCTACATAAGATATTCCCCTCTGTAATCGACCATTGCTGGTGCTGTTATGCCGACGTGGGTTCCCAATACCATATTTGATGGTCTTGTCCGTTGGTTGTAGACTTTTGGGACAAAAATTTTCGTATTTACAGCGACCTGTCCCGTTCGTCTCTCTCCTCCAGCCCTGAGATCGCTCTTCTCTCCATGGTCCCTGGGTGCACATCACTACTGAAAAAATGGATTGATTAGGCACTTCCTCCCTGCAGCCCGAACTGTTATAGCTAGGGGTTGGAAATGCTCCTCACCCCCGTCTCTGGTCACTTGGTTAGAGGTTGTGAATGATATCATGCATATGGAGGACTTAGTTTCCTCTGATGTTGGCTCTGATGGTTAATTTATATTCACTTGGTGCATTTAGATTGGTCATAAGCGGTCTGATTCCTTCAAGAGTTTAATTTTATCATGACTTTATCATGATTTATGAGTCAGTGATCATAGACACGAGACTAAACTAACTCTCTGTTTGAATTAGATCACTGTGCTGTCATGAGATGCCGAAAGTTCTCTTTATCACTTAAGTTGTTATACGAGGCTCTACCTTTGTTTGTCTTATTTATTCTGTCTTTTCTCTCTCTTTCCTTCCTTTCCCCTCTCTATTTCCTTTCCCCCTCTTCTTGCCTACTCCCTTTCTTACTCCCTTGCGGGAGTCTAAAGATGGCTTTAGTCCCTGTACCCTCCCGCCTTTTCTTGTCTTCTCTAGCTTTCTCTGCTCTCTTTCTACTTCTCGTTCTTCTCACCTATTTCTCTTACTCTGGGATACACATTTATCTACCTGACCTGGTGTACCAGGTCTAATGCGTTATGCTTCTGTTATAAGAATATAGCACTATGTGTTGATTCCTTTGTCATTGTACCCTCTTATACAGTTGCATGTTATGTATCTCCTGTTTATACCTTTTTCTTAATAAACATAGATTTAACCTGAAATATCAAGGCATCGTGTTGGGATGTGATGATATTGTCTGTTGCGATAAAACACAACTGACTCTGTGTGAATGAACCCTAAAGTTTTAGGACCGGTGCAAAAACTAAACCAGTTATTGGAATTGATGGTCTCGTTTGCTGAGAAGGGTAAGACAGCCTAGGCTTTTTTAGCTTTGAAAATGAATGACTTGAAAGTGATCATATTCACTTGTATAAATATATCCCAAGGCAGTATACAAGCTTGACTGGTGAGCTTTATTTCTCTACGTCTGAACAAATGAACAGAGGCGCCAAAAGTATAAAATTAGATTAAATGAGCTTAAAAACCAACTCAAATGGCAAAAATGAAGGAGGTGCTTAACTTGAATCCTTGTGCAGATCGCTTGATACTCCTCCCTGTATTGCCTAATGAAGCCGGATTGAGCCTGCGAAATGCGTTGCAAACATTTTTTGGGGAGTTTCTAATGTGTTTGACTGTCTGAATCGCAGTCGTTGTCGTGTCTGCTTGAGGGAGGTAAGACCACCACTTTCTTCTTCATTTTTGCCATTTGAGTTGGTTTTTAAGCTCATTTAATCTAATTTTATACTTTTGGCGCCTCGGTTCATTGTATACAATTATGAGTGCACCCTGGTGGAGGGTTGCTACCCTTTTTTCCTGTCTACTGAGAGCGACTTCTTAATCCTGAGTGGTGTCAGGATAATCTCCCCACCTGCCTTTACAGTGGTTGCCTGCTGGTGACCCTGACTTGTGAGTATCTAGCAATACAAATTTGCCACCTTATCCGGTACGTATTACACTATTGGGGCTCTTGGTGTTCCCTGTTTTTACGTCTGCACAAAGGAGAGGAAGGCATGAATTAAGGCTCATACACACCTACCAACAATCTGTCCAACTATCTTCGTAGCAAAAAAGTTTCTGTACCGTGTTAGCCAAACAAATTATATAGGTAGAAAAAAAAACAATGTTTTGTAAGAAATAATACCTTTTAATGGCTAACTAATAGAGTTAAAAGATGCAAGCTTTCTGGGATCTCGTCCCCTTCTTCAGGCATATTTCCAGATGTAAGCTGAAGTAAAACACTGATGCAGATAAATGGTAAACACGAAGATGACAGTTGTGTTGGTTACTGTTTATCCGTTAGGTGTCAGGTGATCAGCAGGCTGGAGCCAGTGAGTTAGTGCAACCATACATGAAATCCAGCAGGTTTCTGAAGATCATGAAGCCAAATCAATCATGTTACATAAGGTGTCATGAATCCTGTTCCACAATTTAAACCTTCTGTTAATGTCTTGAACATTTTCATAAATTTGTACTCAGAAACTTTTCTTGATTGATCATTTTTGAAGTTACCCTTAAGAACAAGTACTTTTAGATCTTGCATGCTGTGTCCTGGTTCACAGAAGTGTTGGCCCACTGGTGTGTCCATTTTACCCTCATTAATTTTAAAGCAGTGATGGTTCATTCTTGTGCGCAGTTTTTGTCCTGTTTCTCCTATATAGATTCCTCTTGAGGGGCATTTCATGCAGCGTATCATGTATACAACATTGGATGACTCGCAGGAAAATTGGTCTTGTATTTGATGATATTTCTGTGAGTTTGGTATTTGTTTTTGGCTTGTTCTAAAGATATAAGGGCAGGTCTCACACCTTGTGTTATTGCAGGGTAATGTGCCTGGAGTATCTGGTGTAGATAATGCACTTCTGATAATCATTTGTCTCAAATTGGGAGGTTGTCTGAAAGCAAGCAGTGGTAAATCAGGAAAAACATCCTTCAGGCGTTTGTCTTTATGGAGTATTGGTTGTAGGGCTTTTGATATCTTTCTCAGTGTCTTTAATTTTGGGTTGTAGGTTACCACAATTGGGATTCTGTTGTTTTCAGTCTTTGGGGTGTACTTGTACTTGCTCTGTGTATTTGATCATCAACGATTTGTGGATGATATTCCTGATCTATGAATATTTTACGTAGTGACATAAGTTGTCTGTCTCTGTCCTCTGAATTAGAACATATTCGGTTATACCTCAGAGCCTGGCTGTAAACAATAGATTTTTTGGTGTGTTCCGGGTGGAAACTCTTCCATTTTAGGTAAATATGCCGGTCAGTTGGTTTACGGTATATGGATGTTTGTAAAATTCTATCTTGTATATAAATTGTGGTATCCAGGAAACTGACATGGGAGGTTGAAAAGCTGAGCGTTAACTTGATGTTCTTGTGGTACTCTGAGAAGTTTTTGTGGAATCTGATTAATTCTTCCTGTGATGCTGTCCAGATTAATAGGATATCGTCTATAAATCTGAAGTAAGCCCATGGTTTAATTTCACAAGTTGAAAGGAAGTTTTTATATACAAGATAGAATTTTACAAACATCCATATACCGTAAACCAACTGACCGGCATATTTACCTAAAATGGAAGAGTTTCCACCCGGAACACACCAAAAAATCTATTGTTTACAGCCAGGCTCTGAGGTATAACCGAATATGTTCTAATTCAGAGGACAGAGACAGACAACTTATGTCACTACGTAAAATATTCATAGATCAGGAATATCATCCACAAATCGTTGATGATCAAATACACAGAGCAACTTTAAAATCAAGAGAGGAACTGTTGAAGTACACCCCAAAGACTGAAATCCCAATTGTGGTAACCTACAACCCAAAATTAAAGACACTGAGAAAGATATCAAAAGCCCTACAACCAATACTCCATAAAGACAAACGCCTGAAGGATGTTTTTCCTGATTTACCACTGCTTGCTTTCAGACAACCCCCCAATTTGAGACAAATGATTATCAGAAGTGCATTATCTACACCAGATACTCCAGGCACATTACCCTGCAATAACACAAGGTGTGAGACCTGCCCTTATATCTTGAGCACAAGCCAAATACAAATACCAAACTCACAGAAATATCATCAAATACAAGACCAATTTTCCTGCGAGTCATCCAATGTTGTATACATGATACGCTGCATGAAATGCCCCTCAAGAGGAATCTATATAGGAGAAACAGGACAAAAACTGCGCACAAGAATGAACCATCACTGCTTTAAAATTAATGAGGGTAAAATGGACACACCAGTGGGCCAACACTTCTGTGAACCAGGACACAGCATGCAAGATCTAAAAGTACTTGTTCTTAAGGGTAACTTCAAAAATGATCAATCAAGAAAAGTTTCTGAGTACAAATTTATGAAAATGTTCAAGACATTAACAGAAGGTTTAAATTGTGGAACAGGATTCATGACACCTTATGTAACATGATTGATTTGGCTTCATGATCTTCAGAAACCTGCTGGATTTCATGTATGGTTGCACTAACTCACTGGCTCCAGTCTGCTGATCACCTGACACCTAACGGATAAACAGTAACCAACACAACTGTCATCTTCGTGTTTACCATTTATCTGCATCAGTGTTTTACTTCAGCTTACATCTGAAAATATGCCTGAAGAAGGGGACTAGATCCCAGAAAGCTTGCATCTTTTAACTCTATTAGTTAGCCATTAAAAGGTATTATTTCTTACAAAACATTGTTTTTTTTCTACCTATCCAACTATCTTCCAAACTTGTCTGTTGGAAGATAAGTTGGATTTGTGTACAGCTGACAAACACAACCAGATGACCAACTGATAACAGGTGGTTTTCCAGATCCAACCAGTGGATCAATCTGACCAACTGTCAGTCAGGTTGGAATGTGTGTACAATTTTTTTTTTAACGACTTCTATTGTTTTTGAATGACTTCTATGTTAACTGTGAAATAAATAACTACAGGAGGGAATGCAAGGAACCAAAGTCAAATTTTTCAAGGAGTGACAGGGCCCAGGGGGGACAGGGAGAGGAGCAGACAATTTACAAAGGTATGTGGATCCAGCATGAACATACCGCTGTGCTTACTTAGGTAGCTATGGGTCTTGGTCAGGTATGTTTAAGATATAATCTTACAGGTGATTTATACAGTGGCTATACTATAATTAACTTACACTAAATTATTTTTATATATTATAGCGGACCTGAACTTAGAATGTCCTCTATGCTCTAAAAAATAATCAACAGCATAGTTACCTTTAAACAAACAAAAAAAATTCTTTGTTACAGCTGATACAAATACTAAAATAAATCTGCACTGTTTCTACTTCCTGATTCATGGAAGCAGACATATTGTTAACATCCTGTGCTTTCAAATGAGCTCATTTCCCATCTCTGGCATGGCAGTCATGTGACAGGGGAGAGATTAAATTACAACTTATTAGACACAAATGAGGGACACCAACAGACCCATTATATTGTATTTTGGGGGATACCACTAGACTGGCTCCTACACGCGCCCAAAGGTCACTGGTCGGTCTCTTGTTATACTATTATCGCAAAGCAATAGTTCTTAACCGGAAGAAAGAGGAAGCTCCTTCTTTCCAATTTTGGAAGAAACTAATCAACGATTCTTTACATTTATATAAAGCTTCATATATAGCTAGGGGGTGCCCGCAAAAATTTGAAAAGATATGGAAACCTTTAACTAGTAATAAGGATACATCTTAATGGAGTAAAGATAAAGTGATATTGTCCACTTAAATGTATTGTCATGCAATGTGATTAAACAATAAGTAAAATAAATGCATTTTGATGTAATAAACTAACAGTATATTGTACCTAATATGTAAGCAAGGTGGGGGGGGGGCGTTTCATCCTTTCGGCATGCCGGGGGATCGATCGCGTCACTGGTGACGCGCGGTTCCCCGGCAACTGGCTCCGCCCACCCGTGACTACAACCCGTCGGCCGTTCGGAAGCGCCGGCGGGTTGTTAACCCCACGATCGCCGCTACAAAGTGTATAATACACTTTGTAATGTATACAAAGTGTATTCTACAGGCTGCCTCCTGCCCTGGTGGTCCCAGTGTCCGAGGGACCACCAGGGCAGGCTGCAGCCACCCTAGTCTGCATCCAAGCAAACTGATCCCCCCCCTGCCCCCCGATCGCCCACAGCACCCCTCAGACCCCCCCCCCCCCCGCCCACCCCCCAGGCCACTGTTTGCACCCAATCACTCCCCTAATCACCAATCAATCACTCCCTGTCACTATCTGTCAACGCTATTTTTTTATTTTAGGTCCTAACTGCCCCCTGGGGGCTCCTGATCACCCCCCACCCCTCAGATTCTCTCCAGACCCCCCCCCCATGTACTGTTTGCATCTATCCCCCCTGTAATAACCCACTGATCACCTGTCAATCACCCATCAATAACCCCCTATCACCACCTGTCACTGTTACTATCAGATTAGACCCTAATTTGCCCCTTGCGGGCACCCAATCAACCGCCCACGCGCTCAGATTGCCCTCAGACCCCTCCCTTATCAATTCGCCAGTGCATTATTTACATCTGTTCTTCCCTGTAATAACCCACTGATCACCTGTCAATCAGCCGTCAATCACCCTCTGTCACTGCCACCCATCAATCCCCCCCTGTCCCTGCCACCCATCAATTAGCCCCTAACCTGCCCCTTGCGGGCAATCTGATCACCCACACACACCATCAGATCGCCTGCAGACCCGCCGTCAGATCACCTCCCAAGTGCATTGTTTACATCTGTTCTCTCCTCTAAACACCCACTAATTACCCATCAATCACCCCCTGTCACCACCTGTCACTGCTACCCATCAGATTAGATCTCTATCTGCCCCTAGGGCACCCAATCACGCCCTCAGACCCCAGCCCTGATCACCTCGCCAGTGCATTGCTTGCATCTATTCCCCCCTCTAATCACACCTTGAGACACCCATCAATCACCTCCTGTCACCCCTTAGCACACCTACCCATCAGATCAGGCCCTAATGTGCCCCGTGTGGGCTCCTGATCACTCGGCCAAACCCTCAGATCCCCCTCAGACCCCCTTCCGATCCCCTTCCCAGTGCATTGATTGCATCTATTTTCCCCTCTAACCAGCCCCTTAGACACCCATCAATCACCTCCTGTCACCCCCCCCCCTAGCACTCCTATCTATCAGATTAGGCCCAATACAACCTGTCATCTAAAAGGCCACCCTGCTTATGACCGGTTTCACAAAATTCGCCCCCTCATAGACCACCTGTCATCAAAATTTGCAGATGCTTATACCCCTGAACAGTCATTTTGAGACATTTGGTTTCCAGACTACTCACGGTTTTTGGGCCCGTAAAATGCCAGGGCAGTATAGGAACCCCACAAGTGACCCCATTTTAGAAAGAAGACACCCCAAGGTATTCTGTTAGGTGTATGACGAGTTCATTGAAGATTTTATTTTTTTGTCACAAGTTAGCGGAAATTGATTTGTATTGGGTTTTTTTTTCACAAAGTGTAAATTTCCGCTAACTTGTGACAAAAAAAAATCTTCTATGAACTCACCATACTCCTAACAGAATACCTTGGGGTGTCTTCTTTCTAAAATGGGGTCACTTGTGGGGTTCCTATACTGCCCTGGCATTTTAGGGGCCCTAAACCGTGAGGAGTAGTCTAGAATCCAAATGCCTCAAAATCACCTGTGAATAGGACGTTAGACCCCTTAGTGCACCTAGGTTGCAAAAAAGTGTCACATGTGGTATCGCTGTACTCAGAAGAAGTAGTATAATGTGTTTTGGGGTGTATTTTTACACATACCCATGCTGGGTGGGAGAAATCTCTCTGTAAATGGACAATTGAGTGTAAAATAAATCAAAAAATTGTCATTTACAGAGATATTTCTCCCACCCAGCATGGGTATGTGTAAAAATACACCACAAAACACATTATACTACTTCTCCTGAGTACGGCGGTACCACGTGTGGGACTTTTTTGCACCCTAAGTGCGCTAAGGGGCCCAAAGTCCAATGAGTACCTTTAGGATTTCACAAGTCATTTTGCGACATTTGGTTTCAAGACTACTCCTCACGGTTTAGGGCCCCTAAAATGCCAGGGCAGTATAGGAACCCCACAAATGACCCCATTTTAGAAAGAAGACACCCCAAGGTATTCCGTTAGGAGTATGGTGAGTTCATATTATATTTTGTCACAAGTTAGCGGAAAATGACTTTGTAAAAAAAAAAAACTATTAAAATCAATTTCCGCTAACTTGTGACAAAAAAATAAAATCTTAGGGGGTCATTAGTGGGGTTCCTATACTGCCCTGGCATTTTAGGGGCCCTAAACCGTGAGGAGTAGCCTTGAAACCAAATGTCACAAAATGACCTATGAAATCCTAAAGGTACTCATTGGACTTTGGGCCCCTTAGCGCAGTTAGGGTGCAAAAAAGTGCCACACATGTAGTATTGCTGTACTCAGGAGAAGTAGTATAATGTGTTTTGGGGTGTATTTTTACACATACCCATGCTGAGTGGGACAATTGCGTGTAAAAAAAAAATCTAATTTTTTGATTTTTTTTTTTACACACAATTGTCCATTTACAGAGATATTTCTCCCACCCAGCATGGGTATGTGTAAAAATACACCCCAAAACACATTATACTACTTCTCCTGACTGAGTACGGCAATACCACATGTGTGGCACTTTTTTGCAGCCTAACTGCGCTAAGGGGCCCAAAGTCCAAGGAGCACCTTTAGGCTTTACAGGGGTGCTTACAATTAGGCACCCCCCAAAATGCCAGGACAGTAAACACACCCCACAAATGACCCCATTTTGGAAAGTAGACACTTGAAGGTATTCAGAGAGAAGCATAGTGAGTCCGTGGCAGATTTCATTATTTTATTTTTTTTTGTCGCAAGTTGGCAGAAATTGAATTTTTTTTTTTGTCACAAAGTGTCATTTTCTGCTAACTTGTGACAAAAAATAAAATGTTCTATGAACTCACCATGCCTCTCAGTGAATACTTTGGGATGTCTTCTTTCCAAAATGGGGTCATTTGGGGGGTATTTATACTATCCTGGAATTTTAGCACCTCATGAAACATGACAGGTGGTCAGAAAAGTCAGAGATGCTTCAAAATGGGAAAATTCACTATTGGCACCATAGTTTGTAAACGTTATAACTTTTACCCAAACCAATAAATATACACTGAATGGATTTTTTTTATGAAAGGCATGTAGCAGAATAAATTTGGACAAAAATGTATACAGAAATTTTACTTTATTTGAAAAATGTCAGCACAGAAAGTAAAAAAAAAATCAACAAATTCATGTCTTTTTTGATGAATATAATAAAAACTAAAACTCGCAGCAGCAATCAAATAGCACCAAAAGAAAGCTGTATTAGTGACAAGAAAAGGAGGTAAAATTCATTTAGGTGGTAGGTTGTATGACCGAGCAATAAACCGTGAAAGCTGCAGTGGTTTGAATGGAGAAAAAGGCTCTGGTCCTTAAAGAGACACTGAAGCGAAAAAAAAAATTATATTATGATTTGTATGTGTAGTACAGCTAAGAAATAAAACATTAAGATCAGATACATCAGTCTAATTGTTTCCAGTACAGGAAGAATTGAGAAACTCCAGTTGTTATCTCTATGCAAACAAGCCATTAAGCTCTCCGACTAAGTTAGTCGTGGACAGGGCTGTTATCTGACTTTTATTATCTCAACTGTTCCTGGACTATTTACTTTTCCTCTGCCAGAGGAGATGTCATTACTTCACAGACTGCTCTGAAAGAATCATTTTGAATGCTGAGTGTTGTGTAATCTGCACATATTATAGAATAATGCAATGTTAGAAAAAACACTATATACCTGAAAATAAAAGTATGAGAATATTTTCTTTGCTGCTAATCTTCTAGTAATTATTCATAGTACACAACCAATTCATTATATCATTTTTTTTTTTTCCGCTTCAGTGTCTCTTTAAGGGGCGAAAAGACTGTGGTCCTCAAGTGGTTAAATTTTCAATAAAAAGATTAAAAAAAAAAAAAAAAGACACAAATGAGGGGGAATTAAACTGGCTAAACTATCTAAATACATACAGGGTGCATTTCTCTGTTTTCCTTCTGCCCTGTGCAAGACTTTAGGTCCACTTTTAAGTATTTTGTTTTTGCAACTGCTTGGTACTGCATTCTGCTGCTTAGCTTATTGCTGACCAGTATTTAAAAATTCGTATCTACATTTGTTCTGCCTAGTTGCAGTCCATTTAATGTATAGGAGCAATTTTGTTACTGTGACAAAGATTCTTAAGTTTCGTACACACATAAAAGGCCTCTAACCTGGCACGGATCAGAACTCAATCCCTTGGGCAACATTGCAGGGCCAAGGCTGTTGGGACTCATGACTAGGCTGCAGGCTAGTAAAGCATTCTGTTGCTATGCGGAGGGAGGGGGGGAGAGGTAGCCTTAGAGTATGCAGGGCCTGGGGTGACTGTCATATGCGGGGCCCAGAGCCATAAGTGAGGGCCATATACGGTACTGCACCACCACGCTCACGGGCTTGTCCGCCTCTAATGCAGAATGCCTTATTATTTATGTTTTTTATTATGTGGTTGATGCTCCCACTCTCAATATTTACAGAGGAGTCTTTGCTATTCCCCCACTGGAATCAGACATTTATATGTCAGTTTGACCGGGGTAGCACAAGTGTCAATAGAGTACAGTCTACTGTATGTCCACGGCTAGTTACATATATGCGAAGTACCTGAGGGGATTCTGCTGTCATGAAGCATGCAGTGTCTCTATTGACACTTGTGCTACAGATAAAGAGGGTTAGCTGCACCCCATACAAACGTCTGATTCCTGGGGGTTGGGGGGGTCCCTCTGTAGATATTGAGTGTTGGAGCATAAACCACTACAATAGGTGTTCCCACTCACATTTCAACAATATTTACTGGTATTTGATTATCCACTTCCCCTTCCCCTTCCCCAAGACAAGTATCTATGTCCCTGCTTTACCTCGCAGGGACGTAGATACTCCTCCCTTGCCGCCGTGCACTCCCGCTCACTCCCACGCTCGTTCTCGCTGCCGATCGGCGGATGAATGGGTACACAGTTCCCATTTATTATTCCAAGTACCTGTGTAAATGAGTGCCGGCGATTAATGAGATGCCACATCATTCACAGAAAGTGAAAGTAACATGGCCATGCATTGCTTCCTGTTTAGTGTACTAATAATACACAACAGAAAGTAATGCACGAGCACATCTTGTGGCCAAATAGTAAAATTACACCTACATACAATATTTTTAAATAAAAAGTCCCACATTTACATTTAAAGGACAACTGAAGCAAGAGGTATATGGAGGCTGACATATTTATTTCCTTTTAAGCAATACCAGTTGCCTGGCACCCCTGCTGATCTATTTGGTAACAGTAGTGTCTGAATCACACCAGAAACAAGCATGCAGCTAATCTTATCAGATTAGACAATAATGTCAGAAATAACTGAGCTGCTGCATGCTTGTTCAGGTCCTCTGGCTGAAAGTGTTAGAGGCAGAGGATCAGGAGGACTGCCAGGCAACTGGTATTGCTTAAAAGGAAACTCCCTCCTTGGATCCCTTGACCAACCATCTAAGAGTCACCAATATACTACTGCACATTAGCCTGGGAGCAAAAAAAAAAATGCCCCAGAGTTAGAAGGATGATTTCTTAGAGGAAGTTAATGTTTTTAACACTGGGAAAAGCTTGGGTCCAGATGACTTTGGAATAGAATTTCATGAGTATTTTGTAGCAGATTTTATACCTACCTTCAGCAAGGTGATAAATGAAAGATATGACAGAAATATATTTCTTAATCAAGAATACATTTGCATACAAAGCACAATAGTCTGTTGACGATGCCATCAATATCATCCTGGAGTACATCTTGCACCACCTCGACAGACCGTAAACCTATGCCAGGATCCGCCTCCTGGACTTCAGCTCTGCATTCAACACTTTTAGCCTTGACATGCTCTATGACAATCTGGTACAATTTGAAGTGCACCTCATCCTCTGCAGGTGGCTAAAGGGCTTCCTCACAAATAAAACCCATGTTGTCAAGCCTCACAGTTTCTCTTCTCAAGAATGAATCGCCAATACAGGTGGCTTAAAGAGAAGCCGAGGTGGGATTTAATTATGTTAGTGGGGCACAGAGGCTGGTTGTGCACACTAATACCAGCCTCTGTTGCCCCATGGTGTGTCTCCAGGACCCCCCTGTGCGCCGCTATACCCCCCGCAGTGCTAGCGACACACAGCGTGTCGCCAGCACAATGTTTACCTCTGCCTGTCTGTTAGCGCTGCTCCCCCGCCTCTTCCGTATCGGCGCTAACCGCCCGCGTCCCCTCCCTCCCGCTGATTAAAGGGAGGTGACGCGGGCGGGTAGCGCCGATACGGAGGAGGCGGGGGAGCGGCGCTAACAGACAGGCAGAGGTAAACATTGTGCTGGCGACACGCTGTGTGTCGCTAGCACTGCGGGGGGTATAGCGGCGCGCAGGGGGGTCCTGGAGGCACACCATGGGGCAACAGAGGCTGGTGTTAGTGTGCACAACCAGCCTCTGTGCCCCACTAACATAATTAAATCCCACCTCGAGTTCTCTTTAAAGAGGAACTTATAGTTATATCCAAACTATGCCAGGGGGGAAAAAACATATGTAAGTAGTTAAGTACTTGCTCTACTTACATAACAGATGTATTGCACTGTCCACGTTTTGATTCCAGAGAATTTTATATAATACATTTGAAGAATTCTTATCCTTGGCAGGGGCCATCTTAGGTCCCTCCGGCTGAAGCCTATCGTGACATCATCCCTGCAGTATCCCCTGTGAACTTCGTGCCCAGTCTGGACTTTAGGGCAGCATGGTCTTTAGAAATGAATTTAAATTAGTGCCCTTGGAATGAATACTCTTTCATACGTCCCCCGCATCTTCCACACCATTTCCACTCCTCCCCGCAGCATTACAGAGGGAAGCGGGGAGGAAATAAGGCAGCGTGCACAGACTCGCCTACACATGGTTCCAGGCGCTGAAGTTTCCGTCTAAACTCTGCACTGCACTACCATAATACTTGGCTTAAAACTTGAGAATAACCAGATGAAAATAATGGTTTACGCAAACAAGCTAATGCTGTACTTACATCAACTAATAATTAAAGCTGTCCGTGTATTTTATAACTTTAAAATGAACTGAGATAAATCACTGATGCTAAACCTGGGCTGCAAGACACAACTGAAAGTTAAAATCATATAAAATTTAAGGTACACATTTTCTGTTGAAGGCACTAGGGATTAAATTTACCTATTATTGCTTTCACTCACTGCTGACTCATAAAAAGGTGCATGAATTTCCCCTTTCCACACATAGTTATATGTTCATAGTCAATAGCGCTGAGTATTTTGGTTCACTATTTTTTTTTTATTTAAAATCAAGATAATTTGTCAATTCTGGTTCAATGCAATAATTGTTGATGCTAATAAAATGCAATAATTATGCAAGCAATCTTATATCATAGTGTTGTAACTTTATCCGTTCATCCCATACACACCTATCATTCTATCTGGGCTTCCTGTTGACTCGTTCAAATAATGGTGAAAAAAATATAAAACATGCAAAAATCACATAAGCATTGCATGCATACAAAGAAAAGTCAGAGAGAGTTTAGGTTTCCTGATGTTATGCTCCTTACAACAAGAGTCATGTAAATGTACAGCTGCCTGCTACAATGTGTCAATACTGGTACGTTGTACTAGTTGTTGATACTAATATAGTGTAATAGTTATGCAAACAGCCTTATATCATAGAGTTGCAACTTTATTCATTCATCCCATACACACCATTCATTTAAGTTTGGCTGCCTCATGACACCTTCAAAAATGGTAAAAATATAAAAATATGTATATCATAAAATCGGGAGAGAATAATTTGCAAAAATCACATAAAAGTTGCATGCATAAAAAGTGAAACAGTGACTCAGCAGGTGAGGTGCCAATACTCCAATACAGTAGTCAGAGGGCTGGCATGCAAAGGCAGATCGTGCCATCAACGGTGCCATGGAGACATGCAGTACCACAAGAGTTAATTTACTGAAGCTGTTCCTTTCAGAACCATTTTTCCTTACAGAACCATTACTGATCAGATCAATATTTGTGTCAAACTATTTAGAGCAGCCAAACCCGCCTCCTCATTTCCATCAAGGTGGAACCTCACCAACCTCTGTGAAATAAGTTTTTTGGGAAGCCTGAACTACTGTGGCATGTTTGGTGTAAGGATCCAATCTATAATATGCCCATGTATTCTGCAGTAATGACCAGAATACAGTATGAGAATGCTTTCTTCAAGTTTCTTGTATTTCAATAATTCAAAAATTCTCCCTCGTGGGCACCCAGACTATGACCGACTATTCAAATTACAGCGTTGAATAAATCACCTTATTCAAAAGTTTGCTGAGATTTACATGTCAGAGTCAGATTGTCATTGATGAGTCCCTTGTTCCATTCAATGACAAGCTTATTGGGTGAAATTATAAACTGTGCAAGAGTAGGAGTGGCTATTCTTATGCCTACAAAATCTATGAAGAAAAAGACAACCTGCTCCGGCCTGCTGGATGCCCACTGTACATGGGTGCAATTGAGAGGTTTATCATTGATTTAATCAACTCTTTACTACACCAGGGTTACCATTTATATGTGGATAATAATTGTTCAAGTGTACCTTTGTTTAAATGTTTGTACACTGCTTAGACTGCAGCCTGCAGTATAGTGCAAGCAAGCAGAAAAGGCCTGTCACAACAGGTCCTAAGCAGGGGTCTAGTCCTGGTAAAAGAGGTGAGTGGACTCACCTGGAAAACCCCCCAAAATGGGCGTGGTCAAGCATAATGTGGGCGTGGTCATGGGTAGGGCCAAATATACATGACCTTAGCAGTGATGTAAAAGGTCTGCCGGGGAAGTTTGAGCTCTGCCGTAGTGTATCCCCCCAAAATAGATGTAATCTTACAACATTTTACCAAAAAGACACATAATCTGGTAGAAGTTCCTCCAAAATACAGATAATATGGCAGTGGTTCCCCAAAATAGACAATGTGGCAGCAGCAGTTCCCCCAACATACACATAATTTGGAAACAGTTCCCCAAAATACGCGAAACCTGGCAGCGGATCACCCAAAATACACGTAACACCCAACATACATATAATCATATAATCTGGCAGCAGTGGTCCCCCAAACATACACAATCTGGCAGCAGTTCCCCAAAATACGCGTAATCTGGCAGCAGACTTTCCCCTAACATACACATAATCCGGCAGCTGTTCCCCAAAATACATAACAGCGGTTCCACAAAAATGCAGATAATCTGACAGCAGTTCCCCCAAAATAGGTACCCCCAGCATAGGTAGCCAGGTCTATAGGTGTCCCCAGTATAAGTAGCCATGAGTATAGAAGTCTCCAGTATATGTAGCCAGAGGTATATGTGCCTAGTATATGTAGCCAGAGGTATATGTCCCAAGTATATGTAGCCAGGGGTATACGTGCCCAGTATATGTAGCCAGGGGTATATGTGCCAGTATATATAGTCAGGGGTATATGTCCCAGTATATGTAGCCAGGGGTATATGTGCCCAGTATATGTAGGCAGGGGTATATGTGCCCAGTATATGTAGCCAGGGGGTATATGTGCCCAGTATAAGTAGCCAGGGGGTATATGTGCCCAGTATATGTAGCCAGGGGGTATATGTGCCCAGTATATGTAGCCAGGGGTATATGTGCCCAGTATATGTAGCCAGGGGGTATATGTGCCCAGTATATGTAGCCAGGGGGTATATGTGCCCAGTATATGTAGCCAGGGTTGTATATGTGCCCAGTATATGTAGCCAGGGGCTATATGTGCCCAGTATATGTAGCCAGGGGCTATATGTGCCTAGTATATGTAGCCAGGGAGTATATGTGCTCAGTATATGTAGTCAGGGGGTATATGTGCCCAGTATATGTAGTCAGGGGGTATGTGTGTCCAGTATACATAGTCAGGGGGTATATGTGCCCAGTATATGTAGTCAGGGGGTATATGTGCCCAGTATATGTAGCCAGAGGTATATGTGCCCAGTATATGTAGCCAGAGGGTATATGTGCCCAGTATATGTAGTCATGGAGTATATGTGCCCAGTATATGTAGCCAGGGGGTATATGTGCCCAGTATATGTAGCCAGAGGGTATATGTGCCCAGTATATGTAGCCAGAGGGTATATGTGCTCAGTATATGTAGTCATGGAGTATATGTGCCCAGTATATGTAGCCAGGGGGTATATGTACCCAGTATATGTAGCCAGGGGGAATATGTTCCCAGTATATGTAGCCAGGGGGTATATGTGCCCAGTATATGTAGCCAGGGGGTATATGTGCCCAGTATATGTAGCCAGGGGGTATATGTGCCCAGTATATGTAGCCAGGGGGTATATGTGCCCAGTATATGTAGCCAGGGGGTATATATGCCCAGTATATGTAGCCAGGGGTATATGTGCCTAGTATATGTAGTCAGGGGGTATATGTGCCCAGTATATGTATTCAGGGGGTATATGTGCCCAGTATATGTAGCCAGAGGTATATTTGCCTAGTATATGTAGCCAGGGGGTATATGTGCCCAGTATATGTAGTCAGGGGGTATATGTGCCCAGTATATGTAGCCAGGGATATATTTGCCCAGTATATGTAGCCAGGGGGTATATGTGCCCAGTAATATGTAGTCAGGGGGTATATGTGCCCAGTATATGTAGCCAGAGGTATATGTGCCCAGTATATGTAGCCAGGGGGTATATGTGCCCAGTATATGTAGTCAGGGGGTATATGTGCCCAGTATATGTAGCCAGGGGGTATATGTACCCAGTATATGTAGCCAGGGGGTATATGTGCCCAGTATATGTAGCCAGGGGGTATATGTGCCCAGTATATGTAGCCAGGGGGTATATGTGCCCAGTATACGTAGTGAGGGGTATATGTGCCCAGTATATCTATCTAGTCAGGGGGTATATGTGCCCAGTATATGTAGCCAGGGGTATATTTGCCCAGTATGTGTAGCCAGGGGGTATATGTGCCCAGTATATGTAGTCAGGGGGTATATGTGCCCAGTATATGTAACCAGAGGTATATGTGCCCAGTATATGTAGCCAGGGGGTATATGTGCCTAGTATATGTAGTCAGGGGGTATATGTACCTAGTACATGTGCCCAGTATATGTAGCCAGGGGGTATATGTGCCCAGTATATGTAGCCAGGGGGTATATGTGCCCAGTATATGTAGCCAGGGGGTATATGTGCCCTGTATATGTAGCCAGGGGGTATATGTGCCCAGTATATGTAGCCAGGGGGTATATGTGCCCAGTATATGTATTCAAGGGGTATATGTGCCCAGTATATGTAGCCAGAGGTATATTTGCCTAGTATATGTAGCCAGGGGGTATATGTGCCCAGTATATGTAGTCAGGGAGTATATGTGCCCAGTATATGTAGCCCGGGGGTATATGTGCCCAGTATATGTAGCCAGGGGTATATGTGTCCAGTATGTGTAGCCAGGGGGTATATGTGCCCAGTATATGTAGTCAGGGGGTATATGTGCCCAGTATATGTAGCCAGGGGGTATATGTAACCAGTATATGTAGCCAGGGGGTATATGTGCCCAGTATATGTAGTCAGGGGGTATATGTGCCCAGTATATGTAGCCAGGGGGTATATGTAACCAGTATATGTAGCCAGAGGTATATGTGCCCAGTATATGTAGCCAGGGGGTATATGTGCCCAGTATATGTAGTCAGGGGGTATATGTGCCCAGTATATGTAGCCAGGGGGTATATGTAACCAGTATATGTAGCCAGGGGGTATATGTGCCCAGTATATGTAGTCAGGGGGTATATGTGCCCAGTATATGTAGCCAGGGGGTATATGTGCCCAGTATATGTAGTCAGGGGGTATATGTGCCCAGTATATGTAGGCAGGGGTATATGTGCCCAGTATATGTAGCCAGGGGGTATATGTGCCCAGTATATGTAGTCAGGGGGTATATGTGCCCAGTATATGTAGTGAGGGGTATATGTGCCCAGTATATCTATCTAGTCAGGGGGTATATGTGCCCAGTATATGTAGTCAGGGGTATATGTCCCCAGAATAAGTAGTTATGCGTCCCCCCAGCATGAGGGGAGCAGCGGAGTGAAAGGAGAGCTGTGAGCAGCGGTGGGGAAGGGCGGATATCTCCCCCCCCCCCTCACCTTGGGGCTCTCCTTCCCTCGCTCTCCCCTCCAGAAGTAATGTGCGGGCAGCGGGCGGGACTTACCTCTCCTCCTCGTCGAAACACCGGATCTGCGTGCCGCAAGTCTGGTCTGGTCCAGACCAGAGCAGCGGCACGCAGATCCGGCATCGGAACGAGGAGAGGTAAGTCCCGCCCGCTGCCGGCTGCCCGCACGTTACTTCTGGAGGGGAGAGCGAGGGAAGGAGAGCCCCAAGGTGAGGGAAGGAGGGGGGGATGTCCGCCCTTCCCCACCGCTTCTCACAGCTCTCCTTCCACTCTGCTGCTCCCCTCCACAAATGCCAGGGGGGACGGCGTCCACCCTCGGGAAATAGTAAGTGGACGCCGTCCCCCCGCCTCCACGCCCCACTTGACCCCTGGTCCTAAGCCAAAAAACTGAATAGGGGAACGGGAGTCATATAGTAACATAAGCAATGAACTCCTTGCCCTTAAGTGTAAAGACAAAAGGGATGTCTTGATTTGATTTTATCCACATCTATTCAAAGGCTACAACATCAATGAGGTCTGGTGAAAGCAGTGGCCATTGCGGAGTATAATAAATACATAGGGGCTGTAGACTTGGCCGACCAAATGCTACAGAAAGAGAAAGGCCTAGTATAAAAAAAAGTTGCATTCTACCTACTGCATACCTACACAATATTCATCCAATAAAAAGCAGGCAACAGGGGCACACATCTAAAATTTCAAGAGCTGATCATTACTTTGCAGATCGTTGTATCCGGCCAGTTTGCCATAAACACAGACCCACTCTCTTTGGAGGACCTCATTAGACTTATGACATGCATTTTCCTGCCCTACTCCCCGCTTCATCAAAACAGTATCCACAGAAAAAGTGTAAGGTTTGTTCAAAACACAGTATGAGAAAAGGAAATTCTTTACCACTGCACAAAATGTCTTTCAAAACCAGGACTTTGCCTTAATCCACATTTTTACTGCAATGTGTTGAACTTCCGTCTTCTGGCATGGCTGATGACTACCCTTTGTCTTTTGATTCTTGGCATGGCTGACAACCACTTTCTGGCTTTTGACTTCTGGCATGGCAGATAACCACCTTCTGGATTCTGACTTCTGGCAACGGACAACCACCCTCTGGATTCTGACTTCTGAGTACCAATGCATTTGTGTTTAATATGAGAAGACCTTGCTGAACCTGTTTAGCCTTTTGCTGAAATCTCCAGTGAATAGGGTTAGCCAGCCTCTATGACCAGGCCTTAGTCTAACAAACTGTCTCCTTAAAAAATATAAAGTATAAACCCTCTATACACTTTTCTAAGAAAGAAGGACACTATTACTTTTGATGGTGAAAAAACTGGCCTTGAAAAAGCCATTTGTGCTACTCGAGGTCAACTGTCTGCTTTGTGCTGAATTAGCTCTCGGTTTCTATCGCTCTCTACTGTACATTGTATCAAATTGTCAAATCCTTGGTATTACCCCATAAAAGATATAATAAAACATTTTTAAAATGTGTGAGGTGTTCTCACTTTTGTGAAAAATTACTTTGCAGAATTGTCCACTCACACTTAACTAATACTAGAAGATGACCAGGTTAAACTGTAAAAAAAAAAAAAAAAAAAAAATCTCTTATGATTAGTTCTGCCATGTTGGAAGGAAAATTCCCCCCCTCTGGTTTTGCTAGTAGAAACAAACAAGCAATTCTCTTCTGTGGTAACATAGGCAGTTAAAGAGGAACTCCAGCCTAAACAAACATACTGTCATTAAGTTACATTAGTTATGTTAATTAAAATAGATAGGTAATATACTTTCTTACCCACACTGTTTTAAAAGAACAGGCAAATGTTTGATTTCATGATGGTAGCCATCTTTTTGGTTGAAAGGAGGTGACATGAAGCATGAGACTCCGTTCCAACTGTCCTGTGTCCTGATCACCTCTCCCAGTTGCTAGGCAACGTGAATAACAACAGGAAATCCCACCATGCTCTGCACAGCATCAGGGAAAAAAGCCCGGGCTTTTTTTCTTTGATGGGTGGAGCTTAGATAAAAATGCAGCTAAAAATGATGCTTTGGTAAGAAAAACAAAGATCTGATGCTGTGAAAATGTTAAAGAAACACCAAGCCTTTTCAGTTCTGCTGAGTAGATTTTTAGTCCGGAGGTTCACTTTAAGGTTTTCACTGCTATAGGACCTAATACTCACTTCCTGTTGTCAACAACCAGAAAAGGTGAAGGCAATCGCTCTAGTAATGGTGCAAACATCTGTCCCCTTCAACATAAAAAAAAAATACTGGTTGGAATAATTTTTTTAGCATAATTTTAACTTGACATTTTAAGTATAAATGAGATGTAGTATAGTATAATATAAACAAAATGTAGCAGACATATAAAAGCTAGAATAAAGGCCGTGTTTAACACTGCCTTTTGTTTTTTATGTAATGTTTAACAAATAGTATAAATGCTCTTTATTGTGAGCTAATTTTACAGTAACTTTGGGAATCTTTGGTTAACTGTAATTTTACAGTAACGTTGGGAATCTTTGGTTAACTGGGTTAATAAAAGTCACAATTTCTGTGTTCCAGGGATTTCAAAATTCTCATTCTGGACGGCTGTTTTATATTTTTTTGGCTACAGCCCAAACTTTAAGTATGCATGCTGAAATGCAATAACTTGTCATGGAAATTTGTCATGGAAATTTGTAGCGGATTTCACAGTACGATCTTAATTAAAATATGCAGTTCATGGTTAGGTTAAAGGTCACCCTCGTGTACAGAAGACACCTGCGTTTTTGCTTCGATAGGAAATAACATTCGTATTTGTTTTCAGTGCTTGCGTAATTTTGTACAATGAGCTATATGTTTGCTCACTTTATGATGCACATTTAAACATACACTTTAAATCCAATACCTGTTTACTGTTGGAACGTTAATAAAATATTGTATGCTACATTTTGTAGGATTAGGAGCTTTGCTTGTGGGGAAGATAGCAGTGCACATAATGCACATTCACCTGTTGTTAGTAAGCTTTTTTTATACTTCTAAAAGGCTACCATGTGAAGCAATGATGTTCATGGCATCCACAACTTCTTTTGAGTTGGTGTGTTCTATGTAAACCAAAGGCACTTTCTTACAGAGGTGGAGAATGTGCAGTACACTCAATACTTTCCTCAGTAATCAAAGCACTCGCAAGGTAGGGTGGACAGAAGGCATGACAGCGTACCCAAGAGAGAAATGGTGAAGAGTGAATGCGAAGGTGTATCCAGTGAGGAGAGAGTGCCATAGGATGCAGCTGCGAAAAGTAGAGGTAATTAGGGGGGTAGAGAGTGCATAAGGAGGGGAGTGTGCAGGAAGGCGTTGTGTCCCGATGTACAGTCCTGGCCAAAAGTTTTGAGACTATCAAAAATATTAGTTTTCACAAAGTTTGCTGCTAAACTGCTTTTAGATCTTTGTTTCAGTTGTTTGTGATGTACTGAAATATAATTATAAGCACTTCATACGTTTCAAAGGCTTTTATTGACAATTACATGAGATTTATGCAAAGAGTCAGTGTTTGCAGTGTTGGCCCTTCTTTTTCAGGACCTCTGCAATTCGACTGGGCATGCTCTTAATTAACTTCTGGGCCAAATCCTGACTGATAGCAACCTATTCTTTCATAATCACTTCTTTGAGTTTCTCTGAATTAGTTAGTTTTTGTTTGTCCACCCGTCTCTTGAGGAATGACCACAAGTTCTCAATGGGATTAAGATCTGGGGAGTTTCCAGGCCATGGACCCAAAATTTCAATGTTTTGGTCCCCGAGCCACTAAGTTATCACTTTTGCCTTATGACACGGTGCTCCATCGTGCTGGAAAATCCATTGTTCTTCACCAAACTGTTGTTGGATTGTTGGCAGAAGTTGCTGTTGGAGGGTGTTTTGGAACCATTCTTTATTCATGTCTGTGTTTTTTGGCAAACTTGTGAGCCCCCCCCCCTTGGATGAAAAGCAACCCCACACATGAATGGTCTCAGGATGCTTTACTGTTGGCATGACACAGGACTGATAGTAGCGCTCACCTTTTCTTCTCCTGATAAGACTTTTTCCAGATGCCCCAAACTATTGAAAAGGGGCTTCATCGGAGAATATGACTTTGCCCCAGTCCTCAGCAGTCCATTCACCATATTTTCTGCAGAAGATCAATCTGTCCCTGATGTTTTTTAGGGAGAGAAGTGGCTTCTTTGCTGCCCTTCTTGACACCAGGCCATCTTCCAAAAGTCTTTGCCTCACTGTGCGTGCAGATGCGCTCACACCTGCCTACTGCTATTCCTGAGCAACCTCTGCACTGGTTACACTCTGATCCCGCAGCTGAATCCTCTTTAGGAGATGATCCTGGCGCTTGCTGGGCTTTCTTGGACACCCTGAAGCCTTCTTAACAAGAATTGAACCTCTTTCCTTTAAGTTCTTGATGATCCTATAAATTGTTGATTTAGGTGCAATCTTAGTAGCCACAATACCCTTGCCTGTGAAGTCATTTTTATGCAACGCAGTGATGGCTGCATGCGTTTCTTTGCTGGTCACCATGGTTAACAATGGAAGATCAATGATTTCAAGCATCACCCTCCTTTTAACATGTCAAGCCTGCTATTCTAACCAAATCAGCCTGACATAATGATCTCCAGCCTTGTTCTCGTCAACATTCACACCTGAGTTAACAAGACGATTACTGAAATGATCTCAGCAGGTCCTTTAATGACAGCAATGAAATGCAGTGGAAAGGTTTTTGGGGGGATTCATTTAATTTTTATGGCAAAGAAGGACTATGCAATTCATCTGAGCACTCTTCATAAACTGGAGTATATGCAAATTGCTATTAGAAAAACTTAAGCACCAACTTTTCTTATTTCCAATATTTTTGATAGTCTCAAAACTTTTGCCCAGGACTGTAGATGGGGTACCCGATTACCAATTTAATTTGGTGTTCTGTCACTTCATCTAAACTTCCTAATCCCGCTCTTCTTTTTTACAGTTTTTCTCCTCCTAGTCTTATCCTGCTACCCCCTTGTGTGCCATCCTGTTTACTCTCACCTGAACCATATGCTTTACCTTCCATCCCACATCTGCTCATAATCTGCCTCTAATACTCTTATTCATAGACCCCAAACAAGCATGTAGATCAGATATTTCTGACAAAGCTCTGACAAGATTAGCTGTATGCTTGTTTCAGGTGTGTGATTCAAAGAGATCAGCAGGACTGCCAGGCAACTGGTATTGTTTAAAAGGAATATACATATATACTCAGCCTCTCCAGGTCCCTTTTCAAACAGATCAAAACAAACATCAGGAAATTGATCTGGACAAATAATGCCCCTCCTGTAAAATAACTCACTTCGTATGTGCATACAAAGATGATGGTGGCATGGGTCTTCCAGACGTAGACAAATACCACAAAGCTGTGTGGTTGCATGACTGTCCCAGGTTTTGCCTCTACCTTTACGCTTGGATTGTCTGCAATTTTTGTCTATTGCCATCACTGGACTGTCTTACCAAAGAATCAGCCCAACTTTTGATATCTAAATGGGAGAAGACCTCCAAACCACCATCTCACTAGATGACTGGGATAGGATTTACCTCCTCACTCACAAAATGTCCGAAGCATGTTTAGAACAGGAAAGATACTATCAAATATTTGCCCGTTAGTATAGATACCCTACTTTGCTGAACCCTTTCTCCACTGACATCTCCGATCTATGCTGGCAATGTGAATAAACCAGAGGCACATACATGCACACATGGTGGGATTCGTGGTACTAAGCTAACCCCCAATCCCAAAATATCACTACTCTCCAATATTCCAGGCTCTGTCTCCAAGGCTAAAGATGTTTCTTAAAGGAAACTAGAGTTGAGGGACCCTAGAGATTTTACACTAACCCGGAGCTTCCTCCAGCTCCATAAGCACGTGTGAGTCCCTCGCCGTCCTCCAGCGGTCTGCTGTTTAGCCGCAATCAGCCCCAGTATTTGGCTTAGTCACATGCGCAGTAGCCCAGACTGATCCTGACTGAGCTTATTACCTGGACTAATCGCGGCTGAACGGCATACCGCGGGAGGGTGGCGAAGGACTCACATGTGCTTATGGATCTGGAGGTGAGTATAAAATCTTTAGGGTCCCTCAGCTTTCGTACACTTTAAGACACATCTTAGTAGCCACAAGACAACTCATAGCCAGAAACTGGAAATCAACCACAATACCACAACCCACAAACACGGTTGGACTGGGACACTGAAGGCCCACCAGGGTATTTTCAGCCTGGGTCACGCTTGCCCCATAAGTTGAAGCTCACATACCTATGTATTCTGTAAAATATTGCTGAAGATGTAAGTGGTACATAATAATATGATAGAGATTTGACTATGCAGGGGCGGTTCCAGGATTTTTTTTAAGTGTGGGTAGTTTGCAGGTGCTGTATCTACTAGGTGGGGAAGCTGGTTAGTGAAAAAAGGTGTGAAGCAATGCACTGGAAAATGGTCATGGTCATGATGGGTCATAGGCATGGCCAAATGTACATAAAATAAGTAGTGGTGTTATTCAAAGACAATGAGCCTAACAGTGTTATTTAAATACATAATAATAATATGGTATCAGGGAGTAGCAATAGCCATAGCAGCCGCTATGGGGCCCTGGAGCAGAGGGGCCCATGAGATAATTGATGAATTCACTTTAACTTTCTTGTGTTCCCCCACCATCTCAGTACGGATTACTATATGCAGTGTGATTATTTAAATTGTCAATTAACTCATATCCATAGTGTAGGGTCAGGTGACAAAGCAAAAGAATGCCTACATCTGAGGGCCCCATGAAAGTTTTGCTATGGGGCTACATAATCTCTAGCCCTTGTGAGCTCCTCTCAGGACAGTCAGCGACATGGCTATGCACTCTGTAAAGTGCTGCAGAAGTTTTGAGTGCTATATAAATACATAATAATATGGTAGGACATTAGACCGACTATGGTAGGATTCGATTGTGGGCTCCTCTGAGGACAGTCAGTGACATAACTATGTACTCTGTAAATTGCTGCAGAAGATGTAAGTGTTATATAAATACATAATAATAATAATAATAATAGTAGTATGGTAGGACATTGGACTATAATTATGGTAGGGATATATTGTGTCTTGGGCTAGTGGGGGGGTGGGAGGTAGTCACTGGGGCTAGTGGGGGAGGGATTAGGTCACTGGGGCTAGTGGGAGAGGGAAAAGGTCGCTGGAGCTATTGAGGGAGGGAGAAGGTCACTAGAGCTAGTGGGGAGAGGGAGGAGGTTACTGAAGTTAATGGGGGATGCATAATTACTGAATTATGGTTGTAGCTGTTCATTCCTCCATTGTCCTTGGCTGGGGGGTGTCACTGGGGCTTGTGGGAAGAGGGAGGAGGTCACTTGGGATAGTAGGGGGGAGGCAGGAGGTCACTGGGGCTAGTCAGGGAGGGGGACGGTCAGTGGAGCTAGTGAAGAGAGGCAGAAGGTCACTTGCGTTAGTGGGGGGAGGGGGGAGGTCATTGAGGATTGTGGGGAGAGGCAGAAGATCACTTGGGCTAGTGGGGGGAGGGAGGAGGTCCCTGGGGCTAGTGAGGGGGAGGGAGGAGGTCCCTGGAGCTAGTGGGGAGATGCAGAAGGTCACTTGGGCTAGTAGTGAGAGGGAGAAGGAGCTGGTGGTGAGAGACGAGGTCTTTGGGGCTGGTGGGGAGAGGAAAAGGTCACTGGAGATAGTGGGGGGAGTCAGAAGGTCACTTGGGCTAGTGGAAGGAGGACACTGGGGCTAGTGGCTGGAGAGAGGAGGTCACTGGAGCTAGTGAGGGGAGAGAGGAGGTCACTGGAGCTAGTGGGGGGAGGTAGGAGTCAGTGGAGCTAGTGGGGGTGGCAGAAGGTCCCTGGGGCTAGTGGGGGGAGAGAGGTCACAAGGCCAGTGGGGGAGGGAGGAGGTCACTGGGGCTGGTGGGGAAGGGAGGGAGTCACTGGGGCTAGTGGGTGGAGGAAGGTCACAGGAGCTAGTAGGGAAGGCAGAAGGTCACTGGGGCTAGTGAAGAGAATGAGGTGGTAACTAGAGCTAGTGGGAGAGAGGGGCAGAAGGTCACAGGGCTAGTGGGGGGAGGGAGGAGGTCACAGGGCAGTGGGGGAAGGGAGGAGGTAACAGGGGCTCGTGGGGGTAGGGAGGAGGTCAATTGGGCTACTGGGGGAGGCTTAAGGTTACTGGGGCTAGTGGGGGAGGCTTAAGGTTACTGGAGCTAGTGGGGGAGGGAGAGGTGGTAACTGGAGCTAGTGGGGCGGGGGCAGAAGGTCACGGGGCTAGTGGAGGGAGGGAGGAGGCCACAGGGCTAGTGGCAGGCGGGAGGGAGGACATCACTGGGGCTAGTGGGGGTAGAGAGAAAGTCACTGGGGCTAGTGGGGGGAGGCAGAAGGTCACTGGGGCTAGTGGGGGGAGGCAGAAGGTCACTGGGGCTAGTAGGGGAGGCAGAAGGTCACTGGGACTAGTGGTGAGAGGGAGGAGGTCACTGGGGCTAGTGGGGAGGCAGAAGGTCACTGAGGCTAGTGGTAAGAGGGAGGAGGTCACTGGGGCTAGTGGGGGAGGCAGAAGGTCACTCGGCCTAGTGGGGAAGGCAAAAGGTCACTGAGGCTAGTGGTGAGAGGTAGGGATGGTCGGTAAATGCCATTTTCCGATTCCGCGGTAAATCCGCATTCCGCTATTGCTAATTACCGATTCTGCTTTCCGCTACCAATTTCCGCATTCCAATGGCGGAAATTCCGCCTGACTTTAACATCGATTTTCTCAAAAACTATAAGGTCTTTTTGAAAACTTTTTTTGCATCTTGTTCAGAAGATTCAGTTTAATAAACCCTGAAAATGTAGTGTTTCTAGGACTTACGGGGGCTTTGCTATTAACCTCTAAAGTCGGCGGATTTTTACTGTAATGTAAAATGCAGAAAATAGATAGATGCAGATTTTCTGCATTTTACATTACAGTAAAAATTCACCGACTTTAGCGGTTAATAGCAAAGCCCCCTTAAAGTGAACCTGAAGCCACAGAAAAAAAATGAGATGAACTCACCTGGGGCTTCCCTCAGCCCCCTGCAGCCAATCGGTGCCCTCGCAGCTCCGCTCCGATGCTCCTGGACCCGCCGGCGAACACTTCCGGTTTCGCCGTCACCGGCCGACAGGCATGGGAACGCGGAGGCCGCAATAGCAGCATAGGGGGCGATATACAGGCTGGGAACGCGAGGGCACCGATCGGCTGCAGGGGGCTGAGGGAAGCCCCAGGTGAGTTCATCTAATTTTTTTTCTGTGGCTTTAGGTTCACTTTAACCACTTGAGGACCACAGTCTTTTCGCCCCTTAAGGACCAGAGCCTTTTTCTCCATTCAGACCACTGCAGCTTTCACGGTTTATTGCTCGCTCATACAACCTACCACCTAAATGAATTTTGGCTCCTTTTCTTGTCACTAATAAAGCTTTCTTTTGGTGCTATTTGATTGCTCCTGCGATTTTTACTTTTTATTATATTCAGCAAAAAAGACATGAATTTTGGCATAAAAATGATTTTTTTAACTTTCTGTGCTGACATTTTTCAAATAAAGTAAAATTTCTGTATACATGCAGCGCGAAAAATGTGGACAAACATGTGTTTGATTAAAAAAAAACCATTCAGCATATATTTATTGGTTTGGGTAAAAGTTATAGCGTTTACAAACTGTGGTGCCAAAAGTGAATTTTCCCATTTTCAAGCATCTCTGCCTTTTCTGAGCACCTGTTATGTTTCATGAGGTGCTAAAATTCCAGGATAGTATAAATACCCCCCAAATGACCCCATTTTGGAAAGAAGACATCCCAAAGTATTCACTGAGAGGCATGGTGAGTTCATAGAACATTTTATTTTTTGTCACAAGTTAGCGGAAAATGACACTTTGTGAAAAAAAAAATAAAAAAAAAAAAATATCCATTTCTGCTAACTTGTGACAAAAAAAAAAAGAAATCAGCCACGGACTCACCATAGCCCTCTCTGAATACCTTGAAGTGTCTACTTTCCAAAATGGGGTCATTTGTGGGGTGTATTTACTGTCCTGGCATTTTGGAGGGTTCAAAATTGTAAGCACCCCTGTAAAGCCTAAAGGTGCTCATTGGACGTTGGGCCCCTTAGCGCACCTAGGCTGCAAAAAGGGGTCACACATGTGGTATTGCCGTACTCAGGAGAAGTAGTATAATGTGTTTTGGGGTGTATTTTTACACATACCCATGCTGGGTGGGAGAAATATCTCTGTAAATGACAATCTTTTGATTTTTTTTACACACAATTGTCCATTTACAGAGAGATTTCTCCAACCCAGCATGGGTATGTGTACAAATACACCCCAAAACACATTATACTACTTCTCCTGAGTACGGCGATACCACATGTGTGGCACTTTTTTGCACCCTAACTGTGCTAAGGGGCCCAAAGTCCAATGAGTACATTTAGGATTTTAAGGGTCATTTTGAGACATTTGTTTTCAAGACTACTCCTCACGGTTTAGGGCCCTTAAAATGCCCGGACAGTATAGGAACCCCACAAATGACCCCATTTTAGAAAGAAGACACCCCAAGGTATTCCGTTAGGAGTACGGTGAGTTCATAGAAGATTTTATTTTTTGTCACAAGTTAGCGGAAAATGACACTTTGTGAAAAAAACTAATAAAAATCAATTTCCGCCAACGTGTGACAAAAAATAAAATCTTCTATGAACTCACCATACTCCTAACGGAATACCTTGGGGTGTCTTCTTTCTAAAATGGGGTCATTTGTGGGGTTCCTATACTGTCCGGGCATTTTAGGGGCCCTAAACCGTGAGGAGTAGTCTTGAAAACAAATGTCTCAAAATGACCCTTGAAATCCTAAAGGTATTCATTGGACTTTGGGCCCCTTAGCGCAGTTAGGGTGCAAAAAAGTGCCACACGTGGTATCGCGGCACTCGGGAGAAGTAGTTTAATGTGTTTTGGGGTGTATTTTTACACATACCCATGCTGGGTGGGAGAAATATCTCTGTAAATGACAATCTTTTGATTTTTTTACACACAATTGTCCATTTACAGAGATATTTCTCCCACCCAGCATGGGTATGTGTAAAAATACACCCCAAAACACATTAAACTACTTCTCCTGAGTACGGCGATACCACATGTGTGGCACTTTTTTGCACCCTAACTGCGCTAAGAGGCCCAAAGTCCAATGAATACCTTTAGGATTTCAAGGGTCATTTTGAGACATTTGTTTTCAAGACTACTCCTCACGGTTTAGGGCCCCTAAAATGCCAGGACAGTATAGGAACCCCACAAATGACCCCATTTTAGAAAGAAGACACCCCAAGGTATTCCGTTAGGAGTACGGTGAGTTCATAGAAGATTTTATTTTTTGTCACAAGTTGGCGGAAATTGATTTTTATTGTTTTTTTTCACAAAGTGTCATTTTCCGCTAACTTGTGACAAAAAATAAAATCTTCTATGAACTCACCGTACTCCTAACGGAATACCTTGGGGTGTCTTCTTTCTAAAATGGGGTCATTTGTGGGGTTCCTATACTGTCCGGGCATTTTAGGGGCCCTAAACCGTGAGCAGTAGTCTTGAAACCAAATGTCGCAAAATGACCTGTGAAATCCTAAAGGTACTCATTGGACTTTGGGCCCCTTTTTACACATACTCATGCTGGGTGGGAGAAATATCTCTGTAAATGGACAATTGTGTGTAAAAAAATCAAACGATTGTCATTTACAGAGATATTTCTCCCACCCAGCATAGGTATGTGTAAAAATACACCCCAAAACACATTAAACTACTTCTCCCGAGTGCGGTGATACCACGTGTGGCACTTTTTTGCACCCTAACTGCGCTAAGGGGCCCAAAGTCCAATGAGCACCTTCAGGCTTTACAGAGGTACTTACAATTTAGCACCCCCCCACTTGCCAGGACAGTTAACAAACCCCACAAATGACCCAATTTTGGAAAGAATACACGCTAAGGTATTCCATGAGGGCCATGGTGAGTTCATAGAAAATTTTATTTTTTTGTCACAAGTTAGCGGAAAATGACATTTTGTGAAAAAAACAAACAAACCACAATTTCTGCTAACTTGTGACAAAAAATAAAATATTCTATGAACTCACCATGCACCTAACGGAATACTTTGGGGTGTCCTCTTTCCAAAATGGCATCATTCGTGGGGTCTGTCCTGGCATTTTAGGGTCTCTGCAATCATTACATGTATGGCCAGTATTAGGAGTTTCTGCTATACTCCTTATATTGGGCATAAGGGTAATGCACTCTGGGCTGAAAGGAAAAATGAACGTCAAACAATCAATCAATCAATGTGGATGAAAAAATATCTGCCAAAAAATTTTGAAAAAAATAAAGAGGGGAAGGCGTCTGCCAGGACATAGGAGCTGCCTCCCCAAAAATCCAAACCCACCAGCTCGTATGCCCTGGCAAACCTGATTTATCCATTCACACCGATCGATGTGGATGAACAAATCATTGCCAGAGTTCTTTTTTGATACAAAGTGCTTGCCAAAGCATATAAATCCCCAACACCACTCCTCGGCCCATATGCCTCGGCAAACGTATCTTTTTGACTGCGGAGGAGAAATCTCGTCCTGCAGCGCTGCATGCACCGACTTGTGTGTAAGCTGACAGACGCGCAATGTTCTGTCAGGATGCACCATCAGTGCTACAGCTGGTTAGTCGTTCGCTCGGTCCACCTGGAAGGTTATTGGATGGAAAAAGAGAAAAAAAATACAAAAAAAACCCCGAAAAACAAGCAAGCAGCAAAGCAATTGCTTCAATAACATTAATAAACTTTGAACTTTTTTAATAAAAACCTTAACATTGCAAACCAAACATTAACTACTTTGCTTACCTGTTTTTTTTTTTTGTTTTTTTTTAACTTACCTCCCGAGGACAAACCTCTCCTCCCCCATGGAACAATGTGCGAAGTGCAAATCGCACAGAGTTGTGGCGAAGTACATTACGCAATTTGTCCCAAGTGAAAGGAGAGGTTTCTGGCAGCCATGTGTATTAGGGTCTCTGGAAACCCAAAGTTTGGTTTCACACTGCATATTGACATATCCGGTGGGTCGAGCTCGCCGCACCGTATCGTCCAAAACAGACCTTCAGGCAATACCACAAGAGTAGCATTCGGCCTAGTAATGAACTGCGTCGCCATAGACTAACATGACTTCCGCGCCGATCGATATTGCCACAGAAGCCACGCAGCAACGTAGGCATGCACTAGCGTTGAGTCAAGCACTTCCGGCGTAGGGGGGGACCGCAAAGTGTGACTCTTGCTAGGCATTTTGCCCTAACGCATCGCAGCAGTGTGAAATAGCACTGAGAGACCCTTGTGTGCCTACTGCTGTGTGTGGAGTTCCCTACACTCTAATAGTGTACCTGCTCGTGGTACCTCTCAAAACACTCCCCTAGGCATAGGCCAGGCTGGTCAGGACAGATGGGACAATAAACAGTGGTTTCACGCCTTATTCCAGCCTTGCTGCAGACACGACAACGTTTTCTTCGGATTCGGTGACCTGGGGTACTCGGAATTGGATAGGCGTAATGCCTTCCATGCAGCCGGCTAGTTGCATCTTGGGGTTGGGCCACGGCACCTCCTGGATACAGGAGTTCCATCACGATCTGTTTATGAAATTGAATAAACGATCCAGTTCTCCCAGCCTTACTGTAGAGAACAAAGCTGTTGTAAATTGCCAATTGAATGAGGTAAAAAGACACTTTTTTTATACCAGCGTCTTGTTTTTCGGGCAACTAAATAGGGCGCTAACCTCTGGTCATTAAAGTGCCCCCCTCCCATGTTAGTATTATACTCATGGACGACCAGGGGTTTTTCAATGACCTCAGTTCGCCGTTGAATTTCAACTGTCGTGTCTGCGTGAATGGTGGACAGGAAGTAAACCTCCCTCTTGTCCTTCCATTTCACCGCGAGCAGGTCGTCAGCACACAAGGCGGCCCTCTGCCCCCGTTCAAGTCTGGTGGTAATGAGCCGTTGGGGGAAGCCCCGGCGACTAGGCCGCACGGTGCCACAGCATCGGATTTTTTCTATTTTTAAGTGCTGAAAGAGGGCCACACTTGTGTAATAATTGTCCACAAAAAGATGGTACCCTTTCTGGAACAAAGGTGACACCAACTCCCACACAACCTTTCCACTGCTCCCCAGGTAGTCAGGGCATCCGACCGGCTCCAATTTTGAGTCTTTTCCCTCATAGACCCTAAAATAAGATGTATAGCCTGTGGCCCTTTCACAGAGCTTATACAGTTTTACCCCATACCGGGCGCGCTTGCTTGGGATGTACTGTTTGATGCGAAGGCGCCCGGTAAAGCGTATGAGGGACTCGTCTACGCAGATGTCCTGGTCAGGGGTATAAGCATCTGCAAATCTGGATGACAGGTGGTCTATGACGGGTTCGAATTTTGTGGAGCCGGTCAAAAGCAGAGTGGTCACTTCGATGACAGGTTTCGTTGTTATTGAAGTGCAGGAAGCGCAGGATGTTCTCAAATCGTGTCCTGGACATGGCAGCAGAGTACAGGGGAACATGATATGCTGGGTCCGTAGACCAATAAGACCGCAACACATTCTGCTTTACTAGTCCCGTGTGAAGGAGAAGGCCCAAAAAAAATTTCATTTCGGAAACTTGGACTGGTTTCCACCGAAAAGGCTGGGCAAGGAACTTTTCCGGATTGGCGGTTATATATTGTGTGGCCTTACGGTTGGTCTCTGCCACAATTAAGTCTAAGAGATCCTGGGTGAAGAACAGATAGAAAAAGTCTAGGGCCGATCCTAGATTATCTGTCTCCACCTGGACTCCAGACTGGGCGGTGAAAGGGGGAAGTACGGGTGCGGCGGAATCAGGGGATTGCCAATTTGGGTTTGCCAGCACCTCTGGTAAACTAGGGGTAGTACGGGCCCGTCTTCTTGGTGGCTGCGACTGGGATCTTACTGTACGTGCCACCGAACCAGTTTCAACTTCCATGCTGGTGCTCGCCACTTCACCAGGGTCTACGGAAGTACTGGTGCTAGGTCCAGGAGATGTTGTGCTGCTGGTGCCTGCCCCACCATGAAATCTCAGACCAGCACGAACACCACTCTGCTGCCCTTGAGGCCGATCCTGCGCCATCTGCGGTCCAACATGGGGTGTGGTACGCCTGGCTTTAGCCGGGACCTCAACCTCGTCATCACTATCGGTCAGTGAGCCACTGCTCAATTCAGGTTCAAACTCTGACCCGGAAGATTCGTCGAATGAGGCGTCCCAATCGTCCTCATCCGACTGGGCCATGTACCTGAGAACCTCATCATCGGAATACCCCTTTCTTGCCATGGTGGGCTGCTAAATTTAGTGGGTATTCCTCTGAGACTACCTAGAAAAAAAAGAGCACCTACCTAGCAAAAGGGAGTATTTGAGAGGTAGAAAGCTGTGGTCACTGAGTTTTGATAAAAAAAAATCAAAACTGATGTTTACAGTGCCACAGCTATTGTACAGTGTTTTTTGCAGTGATCAGAAAAAAAAATTCTGTCACTGCGGTGGGGCATCAGCGGAGGAGGCAGCCTGTATAATACACTTTGTTACAATAACAAAGTGTATTATACTCCTCTGATTGGCCGGATCGCCGCATTTGAAACCCACCGGCGCTGCTAATTGGCCGGCGGGTTTCCGTGCAGAGTGGGCGGAGCCTATTGCCGGCGGCGATCGCGTCATTGATGACGCGATTGCCGGCGGCGATCGCGTCATTGATGACGCGATCGCCGCACAGCCACCGCTGATGCCGCCCCCGCCGATGGGCGTATTTCGGTCGTTTGGGCCCGGTCTTTGCCGCCGCCCATCGGCTGGGGGCGGTCCTCAAGTGGTTAAAGAGACACTGAAGCGAAAAAAAAATTATGATATTATGATTTGTATGTGTAGTACAGCTAAGAAATAAAACATTAAGATCAGATACATCAGTCTAATTGTTTCCAGTACAGGAAGAGTTGAGAAACTCCAGTTGTTATCTCTATGCAAACAAGCCATTAAGCTCTCCGACTAAGTTAGTCATGGAGAGGGCTGTTATCTGACTTTTATCTCAACTGTTCCTGGACTATTTACTTTTCCTCTGCCAGAGGAGATGTCATTACTTCACAGACTGCTCTGAAAGAATCATTTTGAATGCTGAGTGTTGTGTAATCTGCACATATTATAGAATAATGCAATGTTAGAAAAAACACTATATACCTGAAAATAAAAGTATGAGAATATTTTCTTTGCTGCTAATCTTCTAGTAATTATTCATAGTAAAAAACCAATTCATTATATCATATATTTTTTTTCGCTTCAGTGTCTCTTTAAGGCCTAGAAACACCAAATTTTCAGGGTTTATTAAACTGAATCTTGTGAACAAGAAAAAAAACTTTTCAAAAAGACCTTATAGTTTTTGAGAAAATCGATGTTAAAGTCGGGTAGAATTTCTGCGATTTCCGGCGGAAATCCGCCTACCGCACTTGCAATACCGATTTCCGCATTCCAATGCGGAAATGCAATTTCCGATCGGAATTTCGGAAATTGCATTTCCGCGGAATCCGAATGAGCATCCCTAGTGAGAGGGAGGAGGTCACTGGAGCTAGTAGGATGAGGCAGAAGGTCACTGGGGCTTGTGGTTAGAGGGAGGAGGTCACTGGGGCTAGGAGCTAGTGGAGCTAGTGGGGGGAGGTACTGTATATGCATACTTAATACATTTCTCCAGCCTGTCTTCCAGGTACCAGACACACACCCTCCTTAGCCTCCACCAGCGACCCTTCCTCTGGGGGGCGGGGCTTCCTCTGGAAAGGAGATTGGCTTCCTCCAGGCAGGGGAGGCAGTGTCACCTGCCAGACACATGGTCCTTAGTGAGCATCCATGGGGCTGGAGACGATCCTTCCTGTGTGTGTGGCATGGCTCACACTAGCCATTCATCCTATAATCTGCATGGGGTGGGGCTTCCATGATCAGGCGGCGGGGCTTATACTGGCTGACAACCCTCTCCCAAGTGTCCATGATGGGGACGGCTGCAGGGAGGCAAGATGGACTGCGACCCCTGTGAGCAGTTAGATGTGCATACACCGCACATATGCTGCTGACAGGCACAGCATAGTCGCAGCCTCAGCCCTCAGCTGACTGTTTGCTCCTTTTCCTGCCCCATTCCCACCACGTGCAGGACCACAACAGTGGGTGGGGCAAACTGGCAACAGGGCCTACCAGGGAGAACTCCCAAGTTCCCAGTGGCCCAGTCCAACCCTGCTCACAGACACCATATAATAAGAATGGAGGAATTAGTGCACTCTTACCAGGACAGGATGGAAAAATGTTGTTACCACCTGGACAAGTTAGATTGATTTTAGAGTTGCATTAGGGGTATAGATCGGGTAATAATTAAACAGACATGAGTTGTTTTTTCACCAACACTTAAAAGATAGAAACCATAATGGATGAGGTAATGAGACTGGGAACATTATCTTGCTTTTTTCCTTCCTATTTTTCTCCTTTCTGTTCCACTTTCCTCTTTTTCCTTCTTGACAATTCGAAGAGTTTCAACTGACTGATGAAGGCTTTTATGATGATAATACCACAGAAAATGTAGAACTGTCTGTCTATCCCTGTGATTGGTTAGTGGTATTGGATTATTTCCTTGTGGCCACCATTGCCTGTTACATGTATTAATTGTCTGTTGGCTTGTGGTGAGCTCCGCAGTTCATAATCAAAATTACGAGCGCAACTTGCTGGCCTTGGCAGAAGGGGGCTAACTTGCCCATGTCCTCGCCTATAGCCGATGTGGTTCCACATCGCTCACATGCTTCCTCTTTCAAGCCCGGAAGAAAGAAGCATGTGAGTGACGTGGAACACGAGTGAACTGCAACAGGTATAAGTGGTGACAGGGGTAAGCTAACCCCCTTTCTGCTGCGACCAGCAAGTTGCACTCGTAATTTTGTTTACGAGCATTGGAGCAAACCACTACTGTTCACACTCGATAAAAAAATATCTTTACCACTTCAGAATCACAGGTTTTTTCCCTGTAAAACCAAAACAATTTTCACATTTCAGCGCTCCTCCCATTCATTTAGCGATAATTTTATCGTTACTTATCACACTGAAATGATCTATATATTGTTTTTTTGCCACAAATTAGGCTTTCTTTTGGTGGTACTTTTTGCTAAGAATCATTTTATTTTATATGCATTGTAAAGGGAATAATAAGAAAAAAAAATCATTATTTCTCAGTTTTCAGCCATTATAGTTTTAAAATAAAATATGCTTCGATGCACAAAGCCCACACGTTTTATTTGCCTATTTGTCCCAGTTATTACAACGTTTAAATTGTGTCACTAGTACAATGTATGGCGATAGTATTTTATCTGGAAAGAAAGATGTATTTTTTCCGTTTAGTGATTTTTAATACTATTTCACATATTAAAATACTGTACATAAACAGTAATATACCTTCATGACATACATATTAGAAAAGTCCCTAAGGTAACTATGTGCAAAAAAGAAATTAAATGATGTAATTTTTTTCATTTTTTTAATAAGTGTTTTATTTTGGTAACTATGGGGCAGGGTTGGAAGGGGTTAAAAATAATAAAATAATAAAAACTAATAATTTTTCTATGTGAAACAGTATAGAGGTGTAATTGGGTGTATTTTTACTTTTTGACCACAAGATGGTGCTACTGAGACTGTGTTCTATTAATAGAAACACGGAAGTATCAGGTCTGTTATGAATAAGAGCCTGCATCTCGTTTCTGCACGTTCTCGGAAGACACAGGAACAATGATCGGGATTGAGAATAGTTGATTCTCATATCCTGATCACAGATGAAGGGGGCTGCGACGGTGAGGCGAACGAAAACGATGCGGGGATCGTGAAAGCAGCGGTAAGTAAACATTACGCATATCTAACCTCCCCCCCCCCCCCCCCCCCCCGATCCGCACGTGAAGTATACAGGGGCATAGATTTGCAAACCAGGGATCCTAAAGTGGTTAAAAATAAAAAGCAATTAAATATGGCAGCCTCCAACTCTACTCGCCTAACCTGTCCACCCACAGTTCTTCTGCTATTCTTTTCTATGACCACCCTAATGTCACCCACTTTTCATCCACACAATTTTGAATTAAGGGCAGCATATATATGTTGTATGGTTGCCATGGCACATCAAGATGTCAGTATGAAGCTGAACATTCTGTATGTCTTGCACTGAAGCTGACCCAATATGTACCCAAGATGGCAGGAGCATAAATGTAAGCAAGTAAATGCAGTATAGGTAAGTGCTCACTGCCACTATGTTTTAAAGTCTACAGAACTTGAGCATGGCACACAAAATTTTCATGTATAGGAGGGTTAATTTATATGGCCGATATGCAGCTCCATATGAAAGAGAGAACGTCAGATGAAGCCATCAGAGACGATACCTACACTTAGCTTGTGAATGTACAATCTTGTGACAGACATAGGCCTCTTGCACACTACATGCAATTCCGATTTTTTTCTATACGATTTTTGATTCAGATTAAAAGAAAAAGTACTGCATGCTGCTACGGTTTTTAATCGGAATAAAAATTGGATCGTTTAAAAAAATTGGAATCGCATCTAGTGTACAAGAGGCCTAAAGGTGGCCACGCACCATACATTTTTTTTTTATTTTGATTTGATTCGAGCATTCCCATCCCATTTTTCAATTGATCAAAAGTTTGATCAGACTCTTCGAGGTACCATATACGCATATTTTTAAGCTTGCCGCGATTTAGGGATAAAAGATCATAAACTCAGAAAAAAATGGTTGGTTAGAAAAATCAAGAGAAAAAAAGAATTAAGTAAGTTTGGTATGTGCAAAATAGTTACATACATTTTTTTTCTGGTTGAATACAACCCATCACACACAATACAATTTTTGAATAAATTGGTCTGAATTTTCCAACATGTCCAATCTCAAAAGGTGGCCACACGCCATACAAATTTTAAATATCTCTTTAATTCAAGAATTGCATTGGTTGTAACATTTCTAAAATCTGACCAATGTACCACACACATATGTTCAATTTTTCCCCATGACAAGAATGATTGAAAACTCAGTAAAAATTGCTTGGGTCTGTACTTCAAGTAATTAACAATCTACCACACACTATAAAAATTGATCAGAAAAATCCAACCCTCCCAAATGTTTATTGAATAAAAACTGGAATTTTTTCAGGACAACAGATCGTAATTATCGAATTAGTGTAAAATTTTATCTTTTAATGGTATAGTGTGTGGCCACATAAAAACATGGGAAATTCAATAGGATTTCTCAATTGAAAACAAAAGCTTTCGTTTTTTGGGGGTAAGCGATCGTATTTATCGAATCTGTATAAAACTGGATCTTTTGATTGTATGCTATGTGGCCGCCTTAAAGGGAACCTGAACTGAGTAAAAATATTTAAAATAAACACATGATGTACTTGCAAATGAATATTACATACTTACATCACCCTCAGTTCATCTCGAAAGCTTAATATTTTATATTTTATATAATGATTCCTTCCCAGTCTGACAAGATTTTGTCAGAACTGAAATATATCAGCTGCTGTCAGTTATAACTGAAAGGACAACTGATGAGCAAGGTAATGTCCAATGTTTCCCTGTGACTCAAGTGGGTGATATTACAGTTTAACAGTGAGCTAACCAGGAAACTGTTATGGGACAATGGCCATTTTCAAAATGGAGGATGGAGAATTCCATTGATCACAGTGGACAAACAGGATGCAGATGAGGAGAAAGAGATTGAGGAGTAGACTACATGGAAGGTAAGTATGACCTGTGTGTTTATCTTGACTTTTAATTTTCAGTTCAGGTTTGCTTTATGGGTCCTTTTATACTTAATCAGTTGCTCTCAGTTATAAGTTAAAGATAACTGATTTTCAAAGTAATGCCCATGTTTTCCTATGACACAGTTCACTTTAACCACCCTGGCGTTCTATTAAGATCGCCAGGGTGGCTGCGGGAGGGTTTTTTTTAAATAAAAAAAAACCTATTTCATGCAGCCAACTGAAAGTTGGCTGCATGAAAGCCCACTAGAGGGCGCTCCGGAGGCGTTCTTCTGATCGCCTCCGGCGGCCAAAAGTGACACGGAAGGCCGCAATGAGCGGCCTTCCGTGTTTTGTTTACTTCGCCGCCATGGCGACGAGCGGAGTGACGTCATGGACGTCAGCCGACGTCCTGACGTCAGCCGCCTCCGATCCAGCCCTTAGCGCTGGCCGGGACTATTTGTTCCGGCTGCGCAGGGCTCAGGCGGCTGGGGGGACCCTCTTTCGCCGCTGCTCGCGGCGGATCGCCGCAGAGCGGCGGCGATCAGGCAGCACACGCGGCTGGCAAAGTGCCGGCTGCGTGTGCTGCTTTTTATTTCATGAAAATCGGCCCAGCAGGGCCTGAGCGGCAGCCTCCGGCGGTGATGGACGAGCTGAGCTCGTCCATACCGCCCGGCTGGTTAAACACGTTTTAACTGAAAACTTTTTCACAATGTAGTGATATGGAGAAGAAAAAAACACGTACCAACGTGTACTAACTGATTAAGTGTAAAAGGACCCTAATGGTGCCCATACATGGTACATTTTTTTTCATCCAATCTTACCATTTCTATGTAGTACAAGGTAAATTAAGTGAATAGGCAGTTCCCTTATATTACATAGAAATGGTAAGATCGGATGAAAAAAAAATTGTACCATGTATGGGCACTATAAAGGTCCTTTTACACGGTTGCTCTCAAGTTATAGATGAAAGGACTACTGATTTTCAAAGGAATGTCTAAGTTTTCCTATGGCTCAGTTCACACTATATGCATTTTAACTGAAAGCTTTTTTACAATGCACTGCTATTGAAAATTAAAACGTATCAGATTTTCCGCATATAGTGTAAAAGAGGCCTAAGACAGCATTCACACTTATCCTTGCAAATTCCACCTTCGATTATCTACATTTTCCTACTAAACTGGTTCTGCATTTTGTGACTTTTCAGGTTTTGCCATGTGTTTTTTTTCCTTTGTGATTATGCATTTTTTTGCAAGTTTTGATATGATTTTTTTTTTTGTGTGTGTGTGTGCATACCACTAAGGTTACAAGAGAATGTATCGAATGTCAAAATGGGATGCAATTTTCACAAAACAAATGCATTTTTTCTGCTTTTCTATTGCCTTAACCTCCTTAGCGGTAACCCCGTGTGTGACACGGGGTAAGCCGCCGGAGGGTGCCGCTCAGGCCCTACTGGGCCGATCTTCATAATTTTTTTTTTGCTGGACGCAGCTAGCACTTTGCTAGCTGCGCCAGCACCCCGATCGCCGCCGCCGCACGCCCGATCGCCGCTATCCGGTGCGGCGCGCGCCCCCCCCCCCCAGACCCCTGCGCTGCCTGGCCAATCAGTGCCAGGCAGCGCCAAGGGGTGGATCGGGTCTCCCAATGACGTCCCGACGTCGCTGACGTCATCTCGCCCCGTCGCCATGGCGACGGGGGAAGCCCTCCAGGAAATCCCGTTCTTTGAACGAGATTTCCTGATCGCCTGTCGCCGGAGGCGATCGGCGGGGCTGGGGGGATGCCGCTGAGCAGCGGCTATCATGTAGCGAGCCCTGGGCTCGCTACATGATTTAAAAAAAATAAAATAAAAAAAAAACTGCTGCGCTGCCCCCTGGCGGTATTTTTCATACCGCCAAGGGGGTTAAGCTGGGAATACACGAGTTGACCCGGCGGCTCGATTAGCCGCCGGATCGACTCCCGCTCGTCCCCGCGGGCACTTCCTTATCAGCGGTTCATTTTCTTCCATTGTCTGCCCGCGGGGATCGAGTGTGGAATCGATCCACCGTGTGATCGGACACGTCGGAAATCATCAATCGAGCCATCAGCGGCTTGATTGATAAGGAAGAAACGCACCGTCTATTCCCAGAATTACATGAAATGCAAATTGTACATAGAAAAAAGAAACAGTGCAGTGCAATTTAAGAATACAGTAAAATTGCAATGCGCACAAACAATATGAAAAATGCAGGTTAAATGTAATGCCATTTAAATACTTTAGATGTGCAATGAATAATGACTATTTAAGAAATATTTGGTCATTCTAGAGCATACATGTCAAACTCCGGCCCTCGGGCCAAATCTGGCCCTCATAGCCATTAAATTTGGCCCCCAAGTGGTTTCCCCACTTTGCATTATGTTTTGCCCACTCTAAACCACCAGGGAAGCTATACTGGAGGTGAAGCCCTAGAACACTAGGGAAGCCATATGGGGGAAATAACCAAACACTAGGGAACTCTATAGGGGAGGGAGGACCACTAGACACCAGGGAACTGTATAGGATTTGGAGGGGGCCCATTAGACACCAGGAAACATTATAAGGGAGGAATGTGGCCTACTTTTTATATGCCATACGGTTATCATATTTGCATTTGTGCATAAGTATTATTATTCATTTAGAAGTTATAGGTTCCCAAAAGTACAATTTTTTGCTTTGTGAGCTGACTTTGCTTTTTATTAACTGTTTTTATTCATTCATTCAGGCAGACCTGCTTTGACTCTCTGTGTTGAGCAGCTTCTCCACAGTCAGAGAATGTGTCACATTCCTCACTTGATACATTTAAGTAAACACAAGATAACCTAATCTACAAGTTTGGAGGCATCCACATTTCACTACACTGAACTTTCAAGCTCTGTATGTAACCTTTCCAATGCTAGCCTAGTAAAAAAAATGCTGGTTGGATATAATATGCTGTAAATAATGTTTAGAGCAAAGATGAAATGCTGGGTTATATTCCGCTTTAATTTACCTGTATGTGGGAGAAAACCAGAGTGCCCAGAGGAAATAAACACAGACTCTAGGAGAACATACAAACTCTCTGCAAATAGTGAAGCATATTTAAGGGGCTTACAAAAAGAGAACTGAGAGCCCAATATAGTGTAGTATGTACTGGTATCAAGGTGGTATAATGAAGGAGTAATGGTGGCCACTAATGATACAATCTTTTTCATCCAATCTTACCATTTCTATGTAATATAAGGTAACTGCCTAAATTATCCATTCAATATATTTACTCAATTTACCCTTATACTACATAGATTTGGTAAAATTGGATGAAAAAGATTGGATCATTAGTGACCACCTTAAGTATAATTATAGTCACAAGTCAGGGTCACCTCCTAGGCAACCACTGTATAAGCAGGTGGGGAGATTAGACCTGTCCCCACTCAGGATTAAAGAGAATCTGAACTGAAAATAAAATATCAAAATAAACATAAAGACGTCATACATACCTCCTGTATAGTCTACTCATCAATCTCTTCCTCCTCTCCTGCGTCCTGTTTGTCTGCTGTGATCAATTTAATTCCCTGGCCTCCATTTTGAAAATGGCTATTACCCCATAACAGCTTCCTGGTCAGCACACTGTTAAACTGTAATATCAACCACTTGAGCCATAGGGAAGCATGGACATTACCTTGCACATTCAGTTGTAACTGGCAGCAGCTGATATATAACTGAACTGGAAGGGATCACTGTAAGAAGAAAATTGTGAGCTTCTGAGAGGAACTGATGGTTAGGTAAGTATGTAATATTCATTTGCAGCTACATCGTATATTTATTTTAAATATTTTTACTTAGTTCAGGTTCCCTTTAACCACTTGCCGACCGCCCACTACCTATGGGCGGCAGCAAAGTGGACCCCACAAGGACCGCAATACGCCGATCGGCGGCGGCTCCTGCGGGACTCCGCCGGCAATAGGCTCCGCCCACCCGCAACGTTAACCCACCGGCCGGTCGGAAGTGCCGGCGGGTTGTTAACCCCCAATTTGCCACATAGTAAGCGTATAATACGCTTTGTAATGTATACAAAGCATATTATAGAGGCTGCCTCCTGCCCTGGTGGTCCCAGTGATCGAGGGACCACCTGGGCAGGAGGCAGCCCCCCTAGTAAGCACCCAAACACACTGATTCTGCCCCCCATGCCCCCTGATTGCCCACAGCACCCCTCAGACCCCCCTGATCACCCTCTCAGACCCCTGTTTGCACCCAATCACAACCCTAATCACCCATCAATCACCCCCTGTCACTATCTGTCAACACTATTTTTTAGAATAGGTCCTAAACTGCGCCCTGGGAGCTCCTAATCACCCCCCACACCCTCAGATCCTCCCCAGACCCCCCTCCTGTGTACTGTATACATCTATCCCCTGTAATCACCCACTGATCACCTGTCAATCACCCATCAATCACCCCCTGTCACCACCTGTCACTGCCACCCATCAGATCAGACCCTAACTTGCCCCTTCTGGGTACCTGATCACCCACCCACACCCTCAGATCGCCCGCAGACCCGCCCTCAGATCACCTCCCAAGTGCATTGTTTACATCTGTTCTCCCCTCTAATCACCCACTGATCACCCATCAATCACCCCCTGTCACCACCTGTCACTGCTACCCATCAGATCAGACCCTAATCTGCCCCTTGCGGGCACCCAATTACCCGCCCACACCCTCAGATTGCCCTCAGACTCCCCCTGATCACCTCGCCAGTGCATTGCTTGCATCTATTCTTCCCTCTAATCACACCCTGATCACCTATCAATCACCCCGTCACCCCCTGTCACCATCTGTTCTCCCCTCTAATCACCCACTGATCACCCATCAATCACCCCCTGTCACCACCTGTCACTGCTACCCATCAGATCAGACCCTAATCTGCCCCTTGTGGGCACCCAAACACCCGGCCACACCATCAGATTGCCCTCAGACCCCCCCCTTATCACCTCCCCAGTGCAATATTTACATCTTTTCTCCCCTCTAATCACCCACTGATCACCCATCAATCACCCCTTGTCATCACCTGTCACTGCTACCCATTATACCCATCAGGTCAGACCCTCGTCTGCCCCTTGCGGGCACCCAATCACCCGTGCACACCCACAGATCGCCCTCAGACCCCCCCTGCCCCCCTGATCACCTCGCCAGTGCATTGCTTGCATCTATTCTCCCCTCTAATCACACCCTGATCACCTATCAATCACCCCCTGTCACCACCTGTCACTGCTACCCATCAGATCAGACCCTAATCTATCCCTTGCGGGCACCCAAACACCCGCCCATACCCTTAGATTGCCCTCAGACCCCCCTCATCACCTCCCCAGTGCATTATTTACGTCTTTTAATAGGATCATTAAGCCCCCGAACATTGCGTAATAATTTTAAATTCAGAAGACATCAAAAATATATAGTGTATATGTATACTGGTGGACGGAGGAGGAGAAGAGCAAGCAGGACCACACAAAACACATCATCCTGAACAAACGAGAGAACATAATAACCATCTATTAATCCTATTAAATTCACCCTCTGGGCTAATCAAGCTTTAATAACCTCCTAACCACTTGCCCAGGAACCTTCAGTGGAAATTATAACTCACTGAGAGGGGGGTAGGGATGTACAGCCCAAAGCGGGGAGAAAGAATGATCTACACCCACAAAAGACTGAACATATCACATGGCCTAAAAAAAGCAGTAGTTTACAGAAGAAGAAATTCACCTGAAATCCTCCCACTAGAGGCAAATACCAAAACTTATTAAAATTAAATTAACCTATTTTGGTTCCTGGACGTAGAAACTACGTCCAGGAACCATGCGCGCTCCCGCGGCCGATCGCGTGCATGCACGCGCGCTCCTGGCCGCAGATTCGGTAGCCACGGAATCAATGTATCGGGCTATGGTGCCCGATCACTGATTCCTCTCCCCCGCTGAAAAAGCGACAGCTTCTCTCGGAAGCTGTGCTTTTTCTGGCTGTTCCCTCCCCGATGCGTCACTCTAAGCGTGTGTTACGCTTAGAGTGACGTCATGTAAACAAACTCATGACCGCCATCTTGTGGCCAAAAAGTAATACTACAACTGAAAAGAAAAAAAAATTAAAATTAACACACATTTACATTATAAATCTATTGTTTACCTCCCACCCTCCCAAAACTACCCAAATAAAATGTTTACTATAAAAAAAAAAAAACATTACAATAAAAAAAAAACAACATGTAAATATTTACCTAAGGGTCTAAACTTTTTAAATATCAATGTAAAGATGAAATATTTCTATATTTTTTTTTATTTTAAACTTGTAAATAGTGATAGATGCAAAATGGAAAAAATGCACCTTTATTTCCAAATAAAATATTGTCACCATACATTGTTATAGGGACATAATTTTAACGGTGTAACAACCGGGACATATGGGCAAATACAATACGTGAGTTTTAATTATGGAGGCATGTATTATTTTAAAACTATAATGGCTGAAAACTGAGAAATAATGAATTTTTCCATTTTTTTCTTATTCTTCCTGTTAAAATGCATTTACAGTAAAGTGGCTGTTAGCAAAATGTACCCCCCAAAGAAAGCCTAATTGGTGACGGAAAAAACAAGATATAGATCAGTTCATTGTGATAAGTAGTGATAAAGTTATAGGCTAATGAATGGGAGGTGAACATTTCTCACGTGAAAACGACGGAACGCGAATGGGTTAAACACCCAAGTAAAAATAAAAAAAAAAGTCTAAATCTCTCATCAGGACATCATATTACAGGATATAATACTATTGCACTAAGTTCACCACTTAAAGAAGGGGAACACAGAAAGCACCATTCCTGGAAAATAAGGGGAAAATTACAAAAGATATATATGACCAAATCTTTGTAGAACCTATAAAAAGTGCATATACTGTAACAATTGCATTAGTAGAACTAGTGACCAAAAAGGAATGCAGAAAAATACATTATATAGAGCAGCTCCAAAAGTGTAGAGTCATATGATGTCGGAGATGTTGCTCCGGCAGACATTTATAATCAATATAGAGTACCTGTAATGTATGCAAAAATATTTTGTGAAGAGAACTAATCATGCCATGAGCATCTGATTAAGTGATAGGATGTAGAATTGAACGTTATGTCAAAAAGATTATAGCAGGAGCCATGCTGAAAGCATATAGCAAGTAAAAAGTTAAAATGGTATATCCTAGGTAAAGTTTAGAGCGCTAGCTCCTGAACTTCGTAATATCATACAATTTTCAATCCGCTGATTGAGAGGAGATATCCGCAGTCTTGGGCCTAGCATCCAGCCAGTTTGTGGACTTTTTTTGGAGTAGTGAAAAACAGAGTCTGACCGTCGGCTATCACACGCATTTAAGCGGGGTAGATCATGGCGTAAGTTAAATCAGAGTCTCGAAGGGCGCGTTTCACTGAAGCAAATTGAGCGCGCTGTTTCTGAACTTCAGTCGAGAAGTCTGGTTGAAAGGAGAGATTGCAGTTCTCATAAGAAATTTCTCCCATTTCTCGGACTGCACGAAGGACAGTGTCTCTGTCTCTATAATTAAGTAGTTTAAAAATAAAGGTATGAACAGGAGCCCTTGGCTTAGGCATTTGTGTAGGGATTCTATGAGCACGTTCCACAATAAATGCAGATGAGAAACGCTCACGACCAAATAGGTCTATAAGTAACTTTTCTGTGAAGTCCTCTGGCTTTGTGCCCTCAGCTCTTTCAGGAAGGCCCACTAACTGTATATTGGACCGCCGAATGCGTTTCTCCAGATCCTCCTGTCTGGCTTTGATCGTGCGAATGTCGCCCAAGGCCTCGGTAACAGCAGGCTGTAATGGACGAAGGCCATCCTCCAGGGCACTGATACAAGTCTCTTATTTTCCAACTCGTGTGTGTAGGTTCTGTAGATCTTGACGAAGAAGGGAGACGTCGGACTTAAAGAGAACTGAACTGAACAGAAAATAAAAAGTCAAAATGACCATACACAGGTCATACTTACCTGTAGTCTACTACTCAATCTCTTTCTCCTCTCCTGCGTCCCGTTTTTCCACTGTGATCAATGGAGTTTTCCGTCCTCCATTTTAAAGAGAACCTGAACTGAAAATAAAAAGTCAAAATAACCATACATAGATCATACTTACCTCCTGTGTAGTCTACTTCTCAATCTCTTTCTCCTCTCCTGAGTCCCATTTGTCCACTGTGATCAATGGAATTCTCTGTCCTCCATTTTATAAATGGCCATTACCCCATGACAGCTTCCTGGTCAGCACACTGTTAAACTGTAATATCACCCACTTGAGCCATAGGGAAACATGGACATTACCTTGCACATTCAGTTGTAACTGACAGCTGCTGATAAATAACTGACAGCAACTGGTATATTTCAGTTCTGACAAAATATTGTCAGAACTGAAAGGGATCACTGTAAAAAGAAAATGGTGAGCTTCTGAGAGGAACGGACAGTGAGGTTAGTATGTAATATTCATTTGCAGCTACATTGTGTTTATTTTAAATTATTTTCCTCGCTTGAGGTTCCCTTTAACTTCTTCCAATGTAGTAGAAATGGTAGATAGACTACCTTGGCAGGCAGTGATAGCATCCATAATTTGTGATAAAGTGGGACTGGACGCTGGCGTTTCCACCTCAGTATTATCGTCATCATGGCTGCCACGCTTGAACTGGCGGAGCTTCGCAGCAGCATCTGCAGCCTTGTCCCTGGCTTTTCCTTTGGTGGTTCTGGTATCCATCTGCTCCGGATAAGCTCACAAGACTGTTCCGCACCGTCTCGTGAGTGAATTCAGCTGTATTTTTATACAAATCTCTCAGGATGCCTCGGCGGGAGCTCAGCACCAACACGTCCACTCTACATGACTTCCGGCCACGCCCCCGTGATTAGTGTTTTTAATTCTGATTGGTCCTTTCAATTAATTTTAATTTTGTTACATTGTGCAGTAATGTAAGCGCTAGCAAAATCGCTCTTTGTAGGTTTTGACGAGCGATTGTGCCAGCGTTTATATACTTTACATTGCTTGTTTTGATGCTGATGTGGCTGCCAGGGCGTAGATTTCAGCTCACCGACACCGCGCGTTCTCGTTGCTCCCAACGATTGCGTCGCTCTCTGCCCACTACAGCTCACTCTCTCTGCCATATCTATAACGGCAGAGCCCTGTGAGCCAGTCAGGAGGCGATTTCTTGGCTCCTGACTCTATCAATGTAAGCAACTCCCATTGTCTTACATTGGTAGCCACGGTCAGGAGCCGCTGAAACCGGCTCCTGGCTGGCTCACAGAGCTCTGCTGTCATAGAGATGGCAGAATGGGTGGCCCGAGGTTCCCGGGGTGTGGTTTGGACGGCAGTTGTGGCAGCTATGTGCGTCGATTTGTCAGTATTCCGCTGTTTCTGGTACCAGCGGTCTCTGGTCATTAAAGGACATCCGAGGTGAAAATAAACTAATGAGATAAACAATTGTATCTATCCTCCTCCTCCTAAAAATAACTTTTTTTTTTAGATACCCTGCAGTTGTATTTTATCTTGGGCCTAGCATCCAGCCATTTTATCTTGGGCCTAGCATCCAAAAATGTATTTTTACTGTTTCATTGTCTCTGCTCAATGATACATCCATTGAAGTATGCCAGCTCAAATCTATGAATTATTGACACTTGTTATCTCTTTCCTGCTCTCAGAAGCCATTTTCTGCCAGGAAAGTGTGTTATGGTTGTAATTCCTCATCAGTGAGGGTTATGCTATAGTCTGACCCTGATGTTTAACTTTTTCAGGCAGAGAAAGAAAAAAAGAAAAAAAGAAGCACAGCATAGTCATTTGTGTGCTTGGCTCTGTACAAATTGCTACTTTTAGATGAGCCCAAAACATCTTCCTGCTAATTTTATTAGGTAGATATGAAGAAAAATACGTAAAAATCCATTCATATGACGACCCATTTTAGCAATTTTAACAAAAACAAGAAAAGTAGTTCCTCATATCATTGTGTATCAAAGATATATATATAAAGTCACCACTAAAACTTCCAAATAGCTAAATCTTTATTTATAAGTAGATAACTATATATAGGAAATCAATTAAAATAATTTAAAAACACACACACGAGGCCATCATGCCCACAATAAATAGTAATAGTCCCTTGGCCATCTGTCAGAGCAGCAGTACAAAGGTCCCAGCAAATATGTCCCACCCTAAGGTTAGATCAGCGGTGGGATGAGGGATAGAGAGACTCTGATGAGTCACTAAGTGACGAAACTAGTAAGGCATGGCCTCTGGCAGAAGTCGCACTGGGAGACGCGAAGGAACACGGAGAAATTCTTTGGACTGCTGAAGAACCACTTACTATATATGCGAATGATTCCTCAATGTTTGTGAGTGCACTACCATGTTTTAATGTTGTGAATAAATACAGTATTATGCTATGGAGCATCTGTTTTAGTTTTTAAGGTATCTACAAGCCAGTTGGAAACGGGGAGTTTTATACAACAAGCGCTTGTTGCTGGTCATTTAAAGAGATCAGCCTGGCCGTCTGGTGAGCGTTTAGCAGTACTATTCACAGAGACGGTGGAGGGTGCACAGAGTTGAGCACTCGTCACGGTGGTGCAGTTGTGGGCTGTCTTTCACCTATTCTGGATGACATCTGTTAAATTGGATTACGCTATGTCTGCTTTCTTTGCTTGAGTTCTAGATACAATCGTCTGTGGAGGATATGCCTGGATTGTGATCATGTATGCTGTTTCTGCTGATTTATAATATAGTCAGCCATTACCATCGGTGAGAGTACCTGGTGGAATTATTTCTATAAACATCTATGAACTGGCTGTGCTGTTTTTGAAGTTTAAGACTTTTTCTGAACTATCCATTATACACACTTAATGCTGTAATTTAATCTATGTGTATATGTCATATGTTGAGCGCCTGTACACATATATTGAACTATATGTGTAGTATGTATAATTAATAGAATATTAGTAACAAAGAAATTAGTCTCATTTGGGGCCTGGCTTGCTATGGCCGAGTGAAGCAGCAAGACTCCCGAGCTGCGCCTGCTCCTCGACTAAAATAGGCTTTTGCCAGAGACCTATTGCATTCTGACCCCCTCTGTGTCCCACAAAAAGAGCCTTTCTTCTGATGGGTACCATCCATCAGAGAAATGATGCAGGATCCAGGCCTATTTGACTAAAGAAAGCTCTGATGCCAGATCTCCTCACCCATCCAAGATGGTGACGGGCACCCGGGCGCACACCTTGGAGGACCAGAGAGACAGACTTCTGCTCCAACACGGATCTTCCTGAGTCCAGGAGCCGTCAAACCGCAACTACCCCTCTACCTCTACCCCTTCTACCTCCCGCACAGCCTCCACTTCCAGCACCCGTGGCTCAGAAGACATGCCCCGAGATGAGTGACTCCCTGACAGATGCTCCGTTTCCCTATATCCTAAACTCAGACTCCTCGCACAGGCAGACAGAGTCTGATAGGAGACAGGTGCCTCTCCCTCATTGATCCTCTGATGTGGGGTCTGACTCCTATACAGGCTGGGTTCCATAAGATCTTCACCACACCCCGATTGAACTGGTCTGGACAGAGCCCATAGAGCCTTAGGGCTGAAAAGCCCAGACCCTGCCTGGCCCAGAGGCATTATCTGCAAGGTTCACGTCTTTCTAGAGGAAATTATGGCCGCTGCCAGGAACCAAGATGCCGTAATGTTTTAATAATGCGGAAATAGTCCTGCTGCCTGATCTATCCCGGCTAACTTTAGTTTTGCGCAGGTCCCTTTAAACCCTGCTTACAGTGCTTAAAGAACGTGATATTAGATATAGATAGGACTATCCTTTTAATTTAATCGCTTCTAAAGATAGTACCACTGCCATCTTCAGATCTATGGAAGACCTGCCGCACTTTCTGGGGATGCTGAAACTTCCTCAAGTTAATCTCCCTGATTGACCCTTTAAACCGCCTCTTTTAGTTCTCCCTCCTAGGGAGCAGTGGTCAGAAGTCTCCCGACTCGCTGTCGCAATAACCACAAGAAAATAAATCTGAGGCCGCAGAAGAAACCTGATCCTTGATTGATTGTATGTTTACTTTCTTCAAATACTGCCTGCTTGCTACCCATTACTTGGGGCATAGAGTTTTGCAGTCCTCTGGGTCTGCATTTCAATGGTTTACTTTGAATGTCCTTCATTGGTTATTTACCTCCATTTTATGTTATATTCTGTGTTTGTTGGTCACGTCTGCCTTCTGTTATATTGCCCATAAGCGTTTTCACTGTTCCTCAGAATCTGAATCATTTTTAATTTTGCCAAGCATGACTGGGTCATGCCCGGAATTGGGTTTGGCACAATACCGAGCGGTACATAGACAGAAAAGCAGGAAAGAAAAAGCAACAGAATACAAAAGAACATGACAGTAATCAATGATTCTCAAAGATATACATACACAGATATAAATTCAGCATCAATATACATCTTTCAAAAACACTGCCGGAGTCTACCAAAAGTGCGGGAAAAGTCTGATCAGTTTAAATATGATGACTGGTTGCTCGAGAGAACAAAACTCATTTTTCCAGTCCGCTACTATGCCGGTGGTAGGGTGCTGATAGAGGGTGGGAGAATGTTAAGGGAGTTCAGGAGACTAACAGCCATAGGGAAGAAAGAGTTCCTGTGCCTGGTGGTCTTGCTGGGGATGGCTAGGAGTCTTCGGTCCAATGGAAGTGGGGTGAAGAAACAGTGGCCAGGGTGTGAGGGGTCACTTGCGATCTTCAGTGCCCTGGCACGCAGTCTTGTGTTATACAGGAGGTCGAGTGGGGGAAGAGGTCTCCCAATGATCCTCTCCGCTGACCTGATGACCCTCTGCAGTTTGTGCCTGTCACCGACGGTGGCTTCTGCGTACCAGACCAAGATGGTGGAGCAGAGGATCGATTCAATGGTGGCAAAGTAGAAACTTGTTAGAATCTCCTGTACCATACCGAACTTGCGCAGTTGGCGGAGGAAGAAGAGTCTCTGCTGGGCTTTCTGCTGGGTTGACGTGATGTTCACCCTCCAACTGAGATAGCTGGAGATGGTGGTGCCCAGAACGCGAGTGCAGGGCACCCTGGCCACCTCTGTGCCGCCGATATAGATGGGAGGCGGGGTGGGAGAAGACTTCCGAAAGTCAATTATTAGCTCAACGATTTTGGCCGTGCACCAGACTGTTCTTTTTGCACCAGTGGCATAATCTCTCCACCTGCTGCTGGTAATCCTGGATGTTGTCTTTGGTGACGAGGCCAACAATGGTGGTGTCATCGGCAAATTTTATGACCTTCATGGAGTCAACAGTGGATCTACAGTGATTTGTGTAGAGGAAGAACAGCAGCGGGGACAGGACGCAGCCCTGGGGTGTCCCTGTGTTATCCCTGTGTTATCCCTGTGTTATCCCTGTGTTATCCCTGTGTTATCCCTGTGTTATCCCTGTGTTATCGTTTCTCGCGAGTAGATGTCCCCCAGCCTGACAACTTGAGATCTGTTAGAGAGGAAGTCCGTGGTCCATAGGCATAGGGTGGAGTGGACCCCAAGTGTGGCCAGAACATTCTGGAGGATGCGTGGGCATATAGTATTAAATGCTAGCCGAGTAGCTGTACTCTGGCATATGCATCTGGTCTGTCAAGATGGTTGTAGATGAATTCCAGACAAATGTTTAGACCATCGTCGGTGGACCTATTTACCCTGGTGGCGACTTGGAGTGGGTCTAGTAGGGGCAAGGTGGATAGCTTGAGGATGGATAAGACCACTCTCTCTAGGGACTTCATGATGACAGATGTCAGGGCCACAGGCCTGAAGTTGTTGAGGTCGGAGATGCCTTGTTTCTTAGGAACAGGAATGATGGTGGACCTCTTAAAGCACGCAGGGACTCTACCCTCTGTCAGTGACTTGCTGAAGATGGCAGAGAGGATGGGGGCAAGTTGCCCCGAACAGGTTTTGAGGATAGCTGGGGACACACCGTCGGGGCCTGGGGCTTTCCTGGCTTTTAGCGTGGACAGGAGGTGCCGAACATCTGCCTCACTCACTTCCAGAGAGAGTGAGTTCTCACTTGGGTAGCTGTTTTCGGGGGCTGGAGGGAGTGGGAGATGGTAGGTGCCCCCCAGGCTCAGCCCGACTCTCGAACCTGTAGTAGAATTTTCTTAGCTCTTCAGCTAACTCAGAGCTGGGTCTTGCATGTTGCGGGGGAGGCTTGTAGTTGGTGGCAGCCTTAAGCCCTTGCCATACGGCTCACGAGTCGTTCGAGTGCAGGTTCTGCTTCATCTTCTCTGCGAACTCCTTTTTTGCAGCTCTGAGCTCTCGTTTCAGAGCGTTCCTCACCTTCCTGAATTCCTCCTGGTTCCCCGCCTTGTGTGCCGCCTCCTTGCGTTTCCGCAATAGCCGTAGCTTGTTGGAGAACCACGGTTTGTTATTCGGATAGACTTTGAAGGATTTGGTTGGGACGCAGGAGTCCTCACAGTAGCTGATGTATGAGGTGACGTTATCCGCCCACTGGTCCAGGTCTGGGGCGGCCAGGGTCTTCCAGTCCGTACAGTCTAAGCAGGCTTTAAGGTGAAGCTTGGCCTAGCTTGACCATACCTTGGAGGACTGCACGACCGGTTTTGCCGATTCCAGGAGCCTCCTGTAGGTGGGGATGAGATGAACCATACAATGGTCAGAGGAGCCAAGCGCCGCCCCAGAGATAGCCTTGTATGCATCCTTCAGTGGCGTGTAGCAATGATCAAGGGTGTTCCGACCTCTGGTAGGGCAAGCAACATGCTGATGGTAGCGTGGCAGCTCTTGTCGAAGATTTGCCCTGTTGAAATCTCCTATGACGATGAACAGTGAGTCTGGGAGGGATATTTCCCACTGCGAGATGGTGTCGCTGAAGGTACTCAGGGCAGATTTGACGTCAGCGTCAGGGGGAATATACACTCTGACAAGGACATAGGAGGAGTACTCCTGTGGTGAGTATGACGGCCTGCAATTCACGAGTAGAAGTTCTAGGACTGGGGAGCACCTCCTGTCAAGTACTGGTAGAGTGGGGCACCATGAGGAGCTGAGGTAGAAGCAGATGCCACCGCCTCTTTTCTTCCCAGAGAGGGTAGGTTCCCCCCGTTTGAGGCTGAATCCTGAAAGGTGTAGGGCATTCTCCGGGATGTTCTCATGTAGCCAAGTCTCCGTGAAGCAGAGTAGGTGATACTTTCCGAATGCAGACATGCTTTATACAACTATTCTTGTTCAGTTACTTACAACCTTTGCATATGTTATTATTTAGATTGGTTTCCTGCCATTCTCCATAATGTATCAGTTATATAGGAGCCTGTCCTGAGCTTACCTTGTTCATGGCTTCTACTAACCACCCCGTACCACAGTGAAGTACCCTGTTTTTTTCTAGGAGCACTACTAGCCATTGGGTTCTTTTCCCCATTTTCTTTGTTCAGGATCCCTCATATAACCAATATAATTCCCATGGCAATGCAATCTGTGAGTTTACTCTTTTCCTAGCAATATTATATTATGAATAAGCTTAATATATGTTTCATTAAAGAGGAGCTATCAGCCATACTATCTCAGAAAAAAAACACATATACAGTGATTTGCAAAAGTATTCGGCCTCCTTGAAGTTTTCCACATTTTGTCATATTACTGCCACAAACATGAATCAATTTTATTGGAATTCCACGAGATAGACCAATACAAAGTGGTGTGGGAGGGGAAAACAAGAGGGAAAGTGGCTTCAGCCAATCAGGCTGCATTAGTTAAGTCTGAGGGGAAGTAGAGCAGCAAAAAAGGACAACCCAGCATGCCCTGAAACTTCCTCTTTGTGGACCAAATTTTGTGTGTACCAAATAAGAGTCAGGTAAACTGGGGAATGATAATTTATCAACAAGAAAAGTAATAGTGATTTTTAACTTTTGGATTGCCTAGTTAGCACCCCTATTACAGGTTTACCAGATAAAAATAAAGAATTGATTTTTTATTTTATGCCCGACAGTTACACTTTAATATTCGAAGCTTTAATGAGCCAGTTAACCACTACTGCACCAGTAGTATTAAATGTCCAGTTCGTCGCTGTCAATGGACCAATGGACGTTTTAAAACGTCCAGTGTTTGACGCTCCGGCATGTGCGTGCACACTTGCGTGCGCATCTGCAAACTAATATGCACTTAAAAACTGAGAACCTGGGGCTTCCTGCAGCCCCTGGCAGCCAATCTGTCCCTTGCCGCAACTCCGGTGTCCCGGTATCCCCTCCGATACAGATGCCGACCTTGCCAGGTCAACATCTTCCATGCCTGTGCGAACGCATGGCCGTGCCACTTCCGATCGCGCTCGCTCACATGGCCTGGAACGTTCTGAGCAGGTGCAGTACTTATGCACCTGCGCAATATGTTCCAGGCCACATGAGGCACAAAGGATGCTAAACTGACGAGGTCCTCATCTGCAACGGAGGCAGAACTGTAGCGAGAGACAAATAGGCTGCCAGGGGCTGGAGGAAGGCCCAGGTAAGTATATTTTTTTTTCACCTTGTACCTGTACTTTAAGGCAGGATACACACTTGCAGGGCCATTTCCCCCTGTGATTCCAGAGTCTCTGTCAGCTTTTGCGTTCGCGCTTAACGTTTGCGTTTTTTTCCGGGAACATTTCCACATTTCTGAAGGCATGTACATTATGCGAATGTGCACGTTGTGCAGTAAAAAGCAGAAAGTTGTGCAATTTAAAAATGCATAGAAAAACACGAATGCAAAGTGTGAACAGTCGCATTTCCCACACAAGGCTATTGACTTCAATAGCCTATAGAATCGGGTGCGTTTTGCCGTCCATGGGAAACCGTGCACAAACGTACTAGTGTGTTCCCTGCCTAACGCGAACATTAACTTCCACGTGTTTTTAAATCGCACAGCTTTTTGCTTTTTTTTTTTTACACAGAACGCACACGTTCACGTACAGTAGATGCCGCCGCAAACGCATAAATGCGGAAATGTTCACATAAAAAACGTTTGCTTTAAATGCAAATGAAAGAGCAAACGAATAAAAGGACGTAAGATTCATTTGGGTGCAAAGTTGTACGGTCGAGAAATAAACAGTTAAAGCTGCGCTGAGGGGGGGGATAAACCTGTGGTCCTCAAGAAATTAATAATGGGTTAATAGGCTAGGTTGGGGTGAAAAATTAACTCGGGATTGAAAGACACTTTGTACTTTATTGGGACCATGTCCCTTTACATTTTTTTTTCACTCTTAAAACTTTTTTTCCGTAATTCATTGAATGTTTGCTGCTGTTAGCTAGCAAAAATCATTCACATGACCATGCATGCACTCGGGAGGGCGCACATGCCCATGCACGCTCGTGTGCGGCGGGTTTTTAATGCAGGATGTAGAACCTACGACCTAGAACCTACCGCAGCACTAATAAGGACTAGAATTTACATCCTGGAACAACAAAGAGTTAAAGTTCCTGCATGTGTAAAGTCAAATGTACATCCTACAATAGTTAACCCTCCTGGCGGTTTAATTATTTCCGCCAGGAGGCAGCGCAGCAGTTTTTTTTTTTTTTTAAATCATGTAGCGAGCCTATGGCTCACTACATGATAGCCGCTGCTCAGCGGCATCCCCCCGCCCACTTCGATCTCCCTCGGCGATCTCCGATTAGGAAATCCCGTTCAAAGAACGGGATTTCCTGGAGGGCTTCCCCCGTCGCCCGTGGCGACGGGGCGGGATGACGTCACCGATGTCAGCGACGTTGTGACGTCATTGGGAGTCCCGGTCCACCCCTCGGCGCTGCTTGGCACTGATTGGCCAGGCAGCGCACGGGGTCTAGCTGCGTCCAGCAAAAAAAAAATTAAGTAAATCGGCCCAGCAGGGCCTGAGAAAACCTCCTGCGCGGCTTACCGCCAGGAAGGTTAATAATCTTTTTGAAAGTTTACCATTTACGTTGTGTCCTTACTCTGTAATTCATTGTCACGGTCTCCAAGTCTTCATGAATCCCTGAGCTTCTGGTTCTTTTTTAACCACTTCAGCCTTCAGTCGTTTTCACTTTATGCATCCGAGCAATTTTCACCTCCCATTCATTAGCCTATAACTTTATCACTACTTATCACAATGAACTGATCTATATCTTGTTTTTTCCGCCACCAATTAGGCTTTCTTTGGGGGGTACATTTTGCTAAGAGCCACTTTACTGTAAATGCATTTTAACAGGAAGAATAAGAAAAAAATGGAAAAAAATCATTATTTCTTCATTAACCTCCCTGGCGTTCTATTAAGATCGCCAGGGCGGCTGCGGGAGGGTTTTTTTTAAATAAAAAAAAAAACTGTTTCATGCAGCCAACTGAAAGTTGGCTGCATGAAAGCCCACTAGAGGACGCTCCGGAAGCGTCATTCTGATCGCCTCCGGCGACCAGAATAAACAAGGAAGGCCGCAATGAGCAGCCTTCCTTGTTTTGCTTACATCGTCGCCATAGCGACGAGCGGAGTGACGTCATGGACGTCAGCCGACGTCCTGACGTCAGCCGCCTCCGATCCAGCCCTTAGCGCTGGCCGGAACTTTTGTTCCGGCTGCGCAGGGCTCGGGCGGCTGGGGGGACCCTCTTTCGCCGCTGCTCGCGGCGGATCGCCGCAGAGCGACGGCGATCAGGCAGCACACGCGGCTGGCAAAGTGCCGGCTGCATGTGCTGCTTTTTATTTCACAAAAATCGGCCCAGCAGGGCCTGAGCGGCGGTGGTGGACGTATATATTCGTCCATATCGCTGAGGAGGTTAAAGTTTTAAAATAATACATGCCTCCATAATTAAAACTCACGTATTGTATTTGCCCATATGTCCCGGTTATTACACCATTAAAATTATGTCCCTATCACAATGTATGGCGACAATATTTTATTTGGAAATAAAGGTGCATTTTTTCCGTTTTGCATCTATCACTATTTACAAGTTTAAAATAAAAAAAAATATAGAAATATTTCATCTTCACATTGATATTTAAAAAGTTTAGACCCTCAGGTAAATATTTACATGGTTTTTTTTATTGTAATGTTTTTTTGTTTATTTTTTATATTAAACATTTTATTTGGGTAGTTTTGGGAGGGTGGGATGTAAACAATAGGTTTATAATGTAAATGTGTGTTGATTTTTTTTTTTTTTTTTAGTTTTAGTTGTAGTATTACTTTTTGGCCACAAGATGGCGGCAATGAGTTTGTTTACATGACATCACTCTAAGCGTAACATACGCTTAGAGAGACGCATGGGGGACACTAGAGCCAGAAAAAGCGCAGCTTCCGAGAGAAGCTGTCGCTTTTTCAGCGGGGGAGAGAAATCCGTGATCGGGCACTATAGCCCGATTCACTGATTGCCAGGCTAATGAACCGTGGCCGGGAGCGCGTGATCGGCCGCCGGGAGCGCGCGGACGCGCACATGGCCTCCTGGGCGTAGCTAGTACATCCAGGAGGCCAAAGTAGTTAAAATGCGTAGCTGTAGTTGCCCCCTTGCTCTTAACTCTTGCAAATACCAGGTGCAATATTTCCATATTATCACTATTTCCCAAGTGTTCTCAGCTTTTCACTTTTGATATATTTGGTCTTGCATCCCAATACTTTTGCAAATATGGGCCTCAATTCTCTGAGCATTACCGCATTCAGTAAAGCAGAAAACTGCTGATTTGACAAATCACCTTTAGAGATGGCCCGAATGGTTCGCCGCTGAACGGTTCCCGGCGAACTTTTCCGTAAGTTCGGTTCGCCCCCATAATGCACCATTAGGGTCAACTTTGACCCTCTACATCACAGTCAGCAGGGACATTGTAGCCAATCAGGCTACACTCTCTCCTGGAGCCACTCCCCCCCTTATAAAAGGCAGGCACCACCGGCCAGTACACTCACTTATGTGCCTGCAGTAAATAGAGAAGGGAAAGCTGCTGCAGACTCTCTCATAGGGAAAGATTAGTTAGACTGTTGTAGGCTTCTTAGCTTGCTCCTTGCTGATACTTATTGCTAAAATAGCACCCCACAACAGCTTTTTAGAGCTAATCTTGTTCTTGTGATCAATTTTTTTTCTGTGTGTCCCACTGACACTTGTGTTGCATAGACAGCCTTGATAATTCATACTGTGTGTGTGCCACTGCCAGGCCCAGCACATTCAATGACTATTGAATGTGCTGGGTGCACATTGTGTGTGAGAGGTGCACATTGTAATACCCAGTACTGCATATACCTACCTACCTGTTGTTCACAGTGCACCCACCTACCTACGTGAGTTGAGCGCACACAGTGTCACTGTGCCTGTCCGCTACCTGTCTGTGTGTGACAGGTGCACATTGTAATACCCATTACTGCATATACCTACCTACCTGTTGTTCACAGTGCACCCACCCACCTACGTGAGTTAAGTGCATGCAGTGTCACTGTGCCTGTCTGCTGCCTGTCTGTGTGTGTGTGACAGGTGCACATTGTAATACCCATTACTGTATATACCTACCTACCTGTTGTTCACAGTGTACCCACCTACCTACGTGAGTTGAGCACACGCAGTGTCACTGTGCCTGTCCGCTACTTGTCTGTGTGTGACAGGTGCACATTGTAATACCCATCACTGCATATACCTACCTGTTGTGTTCAGTGCACCCACCTACCTACGTGAGTGCACGCAGTGTGATATACCACTCCGTGCATACCTGCTAACTGCACCTGTGTGACTGCACATTGTATTAGTCAAGTCAGTGCATACCTTTCACTTCAACCCCCCCCGATATGGACACAACGGACAAAACAGGCAGAGGTAGAGGCAGACCCAAAGGAAGGCCACCCGGCAGGTCTGTGCGAGGTCGTGTTGATGTGATTTCGTGCGGCCCTCGACCAAAGTACAGTGCTGAGAAGGCTTGCTCCTTGCTGATTCTTATTGCTAACATAGCACCCCACAACAGCTTTTTAGAACTAATCTTGTTCTTGTGATCAATTTTTTTTTCTGTGTGTCCCACTGACACTTGTGTTGCATAGACAGCCTTGATAATTCCTACTGTGTGTGTGCCACTGCCAGGCCCAGCACATTCAATGACTACCTGTGTGTGTGAGAGGCACGTTGTAATACCCAGTACTGCATATACCTACCTACCTGTTGTTCACAGTGCACCCACCTACCTACGTGAGTTAAGCGCACGAAGTGTCACTGTGCCTGTCCGCTACCTGTCTGTGTGTCAGGTGCACATTGTAATACCCATTACTGCATATACCTACCTACCTGTTGTTCACAGTGTACCCACCTACCTACGTGAGTTGAGCACACGCAGTGTCACTGTGCCTGTCCGCTACCTGTCTGTGTGTGACAGGTGCACATTGTAATACCCATCACTGCATATACCTACCTGTTGTGTTCAGTGCACCCACCTACCTACGTGAGTGCACGCAGTGTGATATACCACTCCGTGCATACCTGCTAACTGCACCTGTGTGACTGCACATTGTATTAGTCAAGTCAGTGCATACCTTTCACTTCAACACCCCTGATATGGACACAACGGACAAAACAGGCAGAGGTAGAGGCAGACCCAAAGGAAGGCCACCCGGCAGGTCTGTGCGAGGTTGTGTTGATGTGATTTTGTGCGGCCCTCGACCAAAGTACAGTGCTGAGAAGAAGGCACGTCCCATCAACTCCCAAGATTGTCAGGACGTGGTTGACTATTTAACACAGAACACCTCATCTTCCGCAGCCACCAGCGCTACTACAAGCACTACATCCATTGCATTTGACACTTCACAGGAGTAAATTGGTGGGGAATTAACTGATTCACAGCCATTGTTGTTACAATCAGATGAAGGCGCTAAGAAAGTTACACCACCTCATATGTCTGAGTTAGGCGGCGACACTATGGACGTAACGTGTCAAGATGATGAAGTACCTGCTGTTGGTGCAGTTTTTGAGGTGTCTGAGGCAAGCAAAGCTGGGCAGGATGATTATGATGATGACGACGATGATATGGACCCCACGTATGTTCCCAATAGAGGAGATGAACAGGGGGACAGTTCAGAGGGGGAGTCAGAGAAGTAGGAGGAGTTGCTGAAAGAAGCAGGGGGAGCTTGTCGTCAGAAACAGCTGGTGGCAGTGTCCGGCGCCATGTATCGCCACCTATGTACAGCCAGCCAACATGCCCTTCAACGTCAGCTGCTGATGCCACCATAGTGCCATCACCCCAGGGGTCGTACCAATGGTCTAGAACCATACAAAATAAATGGGATACAGTTGGGGACATCAAACTTGGAGAAGGACTTAGGAGTACTCATCGACAACAAGTTAAATAATTGTACTCAATGCCAAGCTGCTGCAGCTAAAGCTAATAAAATTTTGGGATGCATTAAAAGGGAAATAAAAACTCGAGATGCTAGCATAATATTGCCCCTGTTTAACTCTCTAGTAAGGCCACATCTGGAATATGGAATTCAGTTCTGGCACCACATTACAGGAAAGATATTGCAGTTTTAGAGCAGGCGCAGAGACGTACAACAAAATTGATACGTGGGATGGAAGGTCTCACTTACCAAGAAACGTTAGATAAACTGGGTTTATTTAGTCTAGAGAAAAGACGCCTTAGAGGGGATCGAATTAACATGTATAAATACATCAGAGGGCAATATAATAGTTTGGCGGATGAGCTTTTTGTCCCTAGGCCTTCTCAAAGGAATAGAGGACATGATCTGCGCATGGAGGAAAAACTTTTTAGCCATTTATTTAGGAAAGGGTTCTTTACAGTAAGAGTGATTAAGATGTGGAATGCATTGCCACAGGAAGTAGTTATGGCAAATTCTATACCTGCATTTAAAGGGGGCTTAGATGCTTTCCTTGCGTTGAAAGACATCCATGGCTACAATTACTAGGTAATGCCCAATGATGTCAGGAAGGAATTTTTTCCCTTTTGGGGCTAATTGGACCATGCCTTGTAAGGGTTTTTCGCCTTCCTCTGGATCAACAGGGATATGTGAGGGAGCATTCTGGTTGTACTTTGTTCTCTGGTTGAACTCGATGGACGTATGTCTTTTTTTCAACCCAAATAACTATGTAACTATGAACGTCTACCGCTTGCGGGAAATCTTAGTGAATTTGGGAAAAAAGTTTAAAATGCTAAATGTGGCATTTTATCGACCTAAATTATTTTACTGAGCTGCTTTTAGTGAATTGAGGCCTATGTGTGTGGCTATACCTGACCCACAAAATATGGGAAAATGCTGTTAGACAATTTTGAAACTGGTGCAGTTAAACTTGTAATTAGATTTGGCCCGAACCTCCGATTTTAGGTTCACGAACTTCTGCAAAAGGTTTGGTTCGTGCAAACTTTCACGAACCGCAATAGACTTCAATGGGGATGCGAACTTTGAAAACTAGAAACATTTATGCTGGCCACAAAAATGATGGAAAAGATGTTTCAAGGGGTCTAACACCTGGAGGGGGGCATGGATGAGTGGGATAGACGCCAAAAGTCCCGGGGAAAAATCTGGATTTGCGCAAAGCAGCGTTTTAAGGGCAGAAATCACATTGAATGCTACATTGCAGGACTAAAGTGCTTTCAAACATCTTGCATGCGTATACATCAATCAGGGAGTGTAATTAGAGTACTGCTTCACACTGACACACCAAACTCACTGTGTAACGCACCACAAAGAAATGTTTGCGTAGTGACGGCCATGCTGGACTGGTGCGCACCATGACGAGAGTGCAGGCCATGGCGGTGTTCAAGCCCATATGGTCGCCGGGCTGTGGTAGCTCAATGATAGAACAACAGTGACTGTCCAGCTGATCAAATTTGGTCTGTCCACAATGAAGCAACGACCTTATTATCTTCTTGTATGTAGAGAGGCATAGGTAGGTGCCCCAGTATAGGTAGGTAGGCATCGGTAGGTGTCCCAGTATAGGTAGATAGGCATAGGTAGGTGCCCCAGTAGTTAGCTAGGCATAGGTAGGAGTCCCAGTATAGGTAGATAGGCATATTTAGGTGTCCCAGTATAGGTAGATAGGCATAGGTAGGTGCCCCAGTAGTTAACTAGGCATAGGTAGGAGTCCCAGTATAGGTAGGTAGGCATAGGTAGGTCTCCCAGTATAGGTAGGTAGGCATAGGAAGGTGTCCCAGTATAGGTAGATAGGCATAGGTAGGTGCCCCAGTAGTTATCTAGGCATAGGTAGGTGTCCCAGTATAGGTAGGTAGGCATACGTAGCTGTCCCAGTATAGGTAGGTAGGCATGGGTAGGTGTCCCAGTATAGGTAGGTAGGCATAGGTAGGTGTCCCAGTATAGGTAGATAGGCATAGGTAGGTGCCCCAGTAGTTAGCTAGGCATAGGTAGGAGTCCCAGTATAGGTAGGTAGGCAGACATAGGTAGGTGCCCCAGTAGTTAGCTAGGCATAGGTAGGAGTCCCAGTATAGGTAGGTAGGCATAGTTAGGTGTCCCAGTATAGGTAGGTAGGCATAGGTAGGTGTCCCAGTATAGGTAGATAGGCATAGGTAGGTGCCCCAGTAGTTAGCTAGGCACTGGTAGGTGCTCCAGTAGTTAGCTAGGCGTAGGTAGGAGTCCCAGTATAGGTAGGTAGGCATAGGAAGGTGCCCCAGTATAGGTAGGTAGGCATAGGTAGGTGTCCCAGTATAGGTAGATAGGCATAGGTAGGTGCCCCAGTAGTTAGCTAGGCGTAGGTAGGAGTCCCAGTATAGGTAGGTAGGCATAGGAAGGTGCCGCAGTATAGGTAGGTAGGCATAGGTAGGTGTCCCAGTATAGGTAGATAGGCATAGTTAGGTGCCCCAGTAGTTAGCTAGGCATAGGTAGGAGTCCCAGTATAGGTAGGTAGGCATAGGTAGGTGCCCCAGTAGTTAGCTAGGCATAGGTAGGAGTCCCAGTATAGGTAGGTAGGTGCCCCAGTAGTTAGCTAGGCATAGGTAGGAGTCCCAGTATAGGTAGGTAGGCATAGGTAGGAGTCCCAGTATAGGTAGGTAGGTGTCCCAGTATAGGTAGGTAGGCATAGGTAGGTGTCCCAGTATAGGTAGATAGGCATAGATAGGTGCCCCAGTAGTTAGCTAGGCATAGGTGGGAGACCCAGTATAGGTAGGTAGGCAGGCATAGGTAGGTGCCCCAGTAGTTAGCTAGGCATAGGTAGGAGTCCCAGTATAGGTAGGTAGGCATAGTTAAGTGTCCCAGTATAGGTAGATAGGCATAGGTAGGTGTCCCAGTATAGGTAGATAGGCATAGGTAGGTGCCCCAGTAGTTAGCTAGGCACTGGTAGGTGCCCCAGTAGTTAGCTAGGCACTGGTAGGTGCCCCAGTAGTTAGCTAGGCATAGGTAGGAGTCCCAGTATAGGTAGGTAGGCATAGAAAGGTGTCCCAGTATAGGTAGGTAGGCATAGGTAGGTGTCCCAGTATAGGTAGATAGGCATAGTTAGGTGCCCCAGTAGTTAGCTAGGCATAGGTAGGAGTCGTAGTATAGGTAGGTAGGCATAGGTAGGTGCCCCAGTAGTTAGCTAGGCATAAGTAGTAGTCCCAGTATAGGTAGGTAGGTGCCCCAGTAGTTAGCTAGGCATAGGTAGGAGTCCCAGTATAGGTAGGTAGGCATAGGTAGGTGCCCTAGTATAGGTAGTTAGGTAGGCATAGGTAGGTGTCCCAGTATAGGTAGTTAGGCAGGGCCTGGCTGGCACAGTAATAGCAATTACCGAGGTCCAGCTGCAACAGATAGGGCTGTATAATGCAGTGTCAGTGGGCAACAACAACAAAAAAACAACTTCAGGAGAACATTCGCTCTCAAAAGAGCTGTTGAGGGGTGCTATTTTAGCAATAACAATCAACCAGGAGCAAGCTAACAAACCTACAAGAGCCTAACTAATCTTTCCCTATGAGAGTCTGCCAGCAACTGTCCCTTCACTAATTACTGCAGGCACAGGAGTGAGTGTAAAAGCTGCCTGCCTTTTATAAGGGGGGAGTGGCTCCAGGAGAGAGTGTAGCCTAATTGGCTACAATGTGCCTGCTGACTGTGATGTAGAGGGTCAAAGTTGACCTTAATGGCGCACTATGGGGGCGAACCGAACTTCCACAAAAGTTTGCCTTCGCTGGCGAACGCGAACAACCGAAAGTTCACCTGGAACCGTTCGCAGGCGAACCGTTTGGGCCATCTCTACTTGTAATGCCACCAGAAAACGGTGCAAACACTTAAAGAAAACCTGTACCAAGAAAAACCTCCCCTGGCGGGTACTCACCTCAGGTGGAGGAAACCTCCAGATCCTATTGAGGCCTTCCCCGTCCTCCTCGGCCCCACGGCGGCGATAAAGCTTCCCGAACAGCGGGGATGTAAATATTTACCTTCCCGGCTCCAGCGCAGACGCAGTATCAGCTCTCGGCACGGAGATAGGCAGAAATAGACGATCGCTGTTGGCCCACTCTACTGCGCAGGCGCAGATCTCTGTTCTGAGAGCCGCAACAGTGCCCCCGCTGGAGCCAGGATAGGTAAATAAATCAGCGCTTGTCAAGCTTGTTATGGCCCGTACTCACGGGCTGCAGAAGTGGCCTGTCGCCAGCACACGTGAGCGTGTGGGCGACAGGCCGGCGACAGCTCCTCGCCAGGTCCCTCCGCGTACACACGCGGAAGAGGGACCAGCGGCGAGACGGAAGCTGTCGCCGACGTTCCTCCTCCCCCCGCCGGAAGCTCCATTTACCACAATGGAGGTTGCTGTCGCTAGTCCGCGTACTCACGCGGACTAGCGACAGTTGCGGGGGAGGTGCGGCGGCGACTGTCGCCATGCGATTGAAACTTTCAATCGCATGGCGACATGAGCGACGGGCGACAGTTCGGGGTGCGCGCGCGTGCGACGGCCCATACTCACGGGCGACCTGTCGCCGCAACACGCGCGCGCCGCGTGTTGAGGCGACAAAAGTCCCTCGTGAGTATGGGCCATTAAGAGGATTGCCGGACACTTCAGGTGAGCTAGCACTCGATTGCCTGCAGCTACAGGGGAGAGGGAAGCCTCATTGGGACCCTGAGGCTTCCCCCTCCCGAGGTGAGTACCCCCCAGGGGAACTTTTTTTTGTTACAGGTTCTCTTTAAATTACAAAAAGTATTACTCCTTATGGTCCTTGTAAATGCAGACTATCATTCTATTTACATTGATATGGTGGGATTTGGCAGTGGCAGCAATTTAAACCTCCTTGGGCACAAGATGGGCATGGAAGAAAAAAGCCTTTTACCACCCCAATTCCCTGGCCTGGAATTCATTTCCCATGGTTCTCCTTCATTGGCAATAGTGAAGGGTGAATTCATTCTGCATAATTATATCCAAGGTGAGGGCATCAGACTGGAAAAATTAGATGGTTTACACCATGCTAGACCTATCCAACGAATGTAGAGGTTCAACAAATTACACAACTAATTAACAACCAACATTTACTTGCAAATTGGTTTTATTTGCTATTTCTTATGTATGAGGAAACCAAGGTGCCTGAAGAAAACAAACGGAAATATATGGAAAACATACAAACTTGACGCAGGTAGTGTTCTTGCCGGTATTTGGATCTGTGACTCTAGTTTTACAAGACAAGGGTGCTACTCACTGAACTAGACAGCAATATATGGTACATCCATATAGATGAACATATTATAATTATACATTTATATAGTGCTGTCTGTGTGTGCAAGTAGAAGAAAAAAAGTCAATTCACAGCGGCGCTAGATTGACCTTGCAGCCAGGGATATGAGCCTGTCCCCAGGCTCCAATAGAGATAAAGTACAAGAAAGTAGGGTTGTCCCGGTGCTCTAAATGCAGTTTTTCCGCCGTCCAGCAAGTATGGATAGACAATGTCCACTCCTCTCAGCTGCATTGAAGCCAACACTGCCAGTCAGTCGAGGAGCGACATAAAAGGGGGCACATGGAAGGGGTAGGATAGGGGTATAATGGGTAAGCAGTCAATGGATGTTTTTAGATTTACAGTTCATTTAAGCTTCTCTTGAGCAGTCACTGTCTAACTGCTAATAGCACTGGCTTCTTTTGTCCCCCCCTTCGTGTCCCCAGAGCACAATGCACTAGGCTGCAGCAACTTGTGTTCTCCCAAATCAGCTTTGCTGCTGCTGTCGGTGGCAGCTGCTAGTGTTCTGCTGACCCGTAAGAGAGGGCAGGAGGGGTAATATGAGGGTAAATATAAGTGAATCAAGGTTAGTGTTAGGATAGGTGGGGGGAGATTAGTGTGGTTAGGCATCAGGTAGGGTGTGTGTGTGTGGGGGGGGGGGGAGGGATTAGGGATAGGCTTGGGGAGAAGGTTCTGTGTGAGAGTATGGTTAGATTTAGTCATGGTGAAATAGTGGTATGTAATACTGATGTTTTGTGATCTTCCTTCACTCTTGAGTAGTACAATATCTGTAAATTTAAAGATATTCTATCGGCTTTCCTGGGTGTCCAAATTTCCAGGCGTCCTTTTATTATGTACGCATCACAGAATGTAAATATTCTCACTGTAGCAGCCAATAGTCAACATATATAGACAACATACTCGCAGAAAGATCATTGGGACTGGTGCCATAGGACCTTATATAAGAATCCAGGCATTTTTTGTACTGTGTCCCAAACTAATATTTGAGTAAAAAAAATTATGGAATGCTCAGATCTTGACTTTCCACATACGGTAAATTTTCAACACGACCTACAATCTGTCAAGAATGGGGCATGAAATGATACATTTTCATCACAACCTACCATCTGTCAACAATGGGGCATGAAATGATACATTTTCATCACAACCTACCATCTGTCAACAATGGGGCATGAGAGGTTGGATGGGGTGCAATATAGTTACATTTTCTGCTGAAAGTTGATAGTTGCATATCAGAGTGCCCCAGAGTTTTCTATGTCCTGATGGTGTCTTTACTCAGTTCACATTAGCAGCTTTGAAAATGTGATTCAGCATCACAAATGATTTAAATGACAGCGAAAAAATTGTGTTTATATATTTCACATATGCTCTTTTTTACGCGTATGTGACTGGAAGTAACTAAAGATTGACAGTGTTTACAAAAGCATGTGTGAGCTGAAGCACAGGTACAGTAATAAATATGATTTGCTGATTAATGGATGGATGTTATTACATTGCCTGACCTCCTGGGTTGCTGATCTACATTACTGCAAAGAGATCACTTTAGTAAACATCTTTTATAAAGCTATGAAACATGATAACATATTAAATGCAAACTTTGTGACAGTGGATACTATTAATAGTTTTAAAACGTGGCAGTTCCAACACTTGTTTCCACTGTGGGAAAGCTGAGCTTTAAACATGTTTTTATGGGTATAGAAAGCAGAGATGAGAAAAAAAACACAAGTTTAAATTAGCAGCTGAGTAACTTATGCCAGAGAAGAAATGGTCAGAGGGAATTGCAAACATCATGAAAGCTTTCAGCAATAAGATCTGAAAGAATCAATGCTCTACATTAACTGTACTTTTAGATAAATACAGTATATTCCTTTGAGACTTAAGCTAGGTTCATAGTAGGACATTGCATTGTAATTTTGCAACGCAACATTCCAATGCAATGCAACAAAAAAGTGGTAACGCAGATCAACGCTGCATTACTGTCACATAAGTAGGTACAGTAAAGCATACAGTCAATGAAAAGTATGCTTTCCTGTACCTGGTAACGTGTGTGTTTAGAGTTAACGCAATGCGGCAGTGCGTTACCATAATGCTACACGTTACGATGCAATGCTAATGTCGCACTGTGAGCGTCGCATTTTAATCGCATTGTGGTAAGACTTTATAACACAGCACCGCAACGTCCTACTGTGAACCTAAATCATAATCAATTACAAGGTTATATAAAGATCACAAATATGTCAGGAAACCAGCAAAAATGAACATGAACTTTCTTCTTTTAATGTGCAAAAAGTATACAAAATTTCTTAAGTGCGAGGGGCGCATGCGCGGTGCGCAGGAAGACAGGCAAAACCTCATGTAGCTCCGCTCTCGCTCAACTCGTTTGACCGCACCACGGGGACTTTACCTTCAAAGAGAGCACAGGTCATCAGCCTCGCTCCCCGCTACTGCTGGTGTATGCCAGGGCGGAGGAAAGCCGGTTCTTCACAGCGGCAGAAGTCAGTTTCAAACTACTTTCTTAGGTTGCGTGGTTTAGCGATGACATCGCAAGATGGCCGTGGCTCCCCTGTTTGCTCTCGCAGGACTCTTTCCCAGATACTGGCCCTGACTGGACCTGCTACAGACCAGAACGCAGCAAGGCTTTGACGAAGCAAGACCTGGAAGAGAGCCTGGAACAAATGTACAATAGGCTGGCAGGAAGATTTCAAACTAAGCTACACAGAGTAGAATATTCACTTACACAAGAAATAGCCTCCCTAGGAAGGCTGCACAGATCTCTACTAAACAGATGAGCTGAACTGAACATGATGAGCTTTTTGGCTCTCACAGAGAGCTACAATCAGAACATAATTCTTTAAAAGGCTCTGTATACGCTTTACAACTGCAATCAGAAGATCGCGATAATCGCAATCGCAGAAGTAATTTAAGAATTTGTGGTCTCCCTCAAGAACTCATACCGCCAGTTCAGGCCATCTTTAAATCATTACTGCCAGAGGCTCCTGACAATGCTTTTACCTGTGATAGGATTGACCGCACACTCAGAGCCCAGCCTGCTTCAGATCAGCCACCAAGAGACGTCATTCTCTGTCTAAAAGATTTCTTAATCAAGGAACAAATTATTAAAGCTGCCAGATCATCCACTGATATAAAATATGAAGATCAACGTATACAAATCTTTCAGGATATCTCGCCTATCACCTTAGACAAACATAAGAAAATGAAGCACATCACTTCCACTCTATCAAAGGCCCAGATCAGATACTGCTGTGGGTTCTCTTTTAAACTCATCATGCTGCATAATGGCGTCAGATATGTGGGGCAGTCCCTGTCTGATGGCATTAAACTTTTACGCAAACTGAGCCTACAATGGCCAACACCTGTGTCTTTGCCTATAAAGCAGAACAGACGGCTCCTTTCTCCTATCTGGACCCAGAGAAGATCTCAGCAGAATAGATCCCCCCAACATGTTCCTGAACCATCGTGAACTTCTTCCTTTTTTTATTCTAAAAGGATGACATTTTTGCTTCTTTTATAAATTTTTCCTTTTTTTTTTTTTGCAGACCGACATTCCTTGGCTTTTTCATAACACTGTGTCATATGCTAGATGTTGCCATGCGGTTGCTACCGGGCTGTGCTAAGTGCACTGTTCCCCTTCCCCCCCAGTTCCTGGCTTACACTGGGATGTTGTACCTCAGGAATCTCCCCTCCTAAGATAATTTGGGTTTTTTACCTGCGGACCAATTTGTTTTATCAAACCCATGATTGTTACTGGTTTGTTTAAACGTTACGTCATGTTACTTTGCTTTGTTATTGGTTCTCTTCAGATTGCCCTAACTTCTGATCTCATATACATACCATTATGTCTTAACTCCTGTGGATTTTTGCTAATCGCTCTGCCCCCCAGGTCGATCCTATATGTAGGCACTGTACTATAAATGACAACGCCTCTATGCATACTCTCTTTGTAGGGTTTTATAGGCTAGTCTTTCCTTTCTGCTCGCTTTGCCCCCACAACTTATTAACCATAACACACAAGGCTTCAAAGGGAACCTAAACTGAGAAGGATATGGATTTTTCCTTTTAAAATAATACCAGGTGCTTGACTCTCCTACTGATCCTGTGCCTCTAATACTTTTAGCCACAGCCCCTCAACAAGCATGCAGATCAGATGCTCTGACTGAAGTCAGACTGGATTAGCTGCATGTTTGTTTCAGGTGTGTGATTCAGCCACTACTGCAGCCAAAGAGACAAGCAGGACAGCCAGACAACTGGTATTGTTTAAAAGGAAACATCAGTATCCCTCTCAGTTAAGGCTCCCTTTAACTCTCCTAATAAGTGAAGGAAAGCGTTTCACCGATATAAACAGCTAAAAGCTGATATTCTATTTTTTGCAAAAAACACACTAAAGGGCCCTTTTCCACCAGCGCGTTTGCTCTGGCTGAATCGCAAAAACGCAAACCGCTAGCGATTTTACAATCGCTACGGTTTGCTTTTTAACATAGGAATCGCGGTAGGTCATTTCCACTACCGCGATTCGTTTTTGTCGGGAACGCGAACGCACGGCGGAGCGATAATTGCCGCGATTTTGCTATGCAGTGCATAGCATAGCAAAATCGCGGCCGCGAACGTCGGGGAATCGCCGCTAATTGCGATTCAGCAATCGCTAGCGTTCAGCGTGAACGCTAGCGATTGCTAGTGGAAAAGGGCCCCACTGCTAACTTTCCAAATTTGTTTTTTTTTTTTTGATAAATCCTATTATAGAGCCTTTTTTACCACGTTTTCCTATAAAACTAGAGGCATTGCCATTCTTTTTTTAGCAATGGTATATAGCATTTAACCTAAAGAAAATGTATAAGAACCCAGAAAGTCACTTTATCATCTTACAAGGTACCAAGGAGGTTATATTATGCAATGTTTGTGCACCTCATACTTTGCAAGCTAAGTTCTTCAAAGACTTTTTTGTACGTTTAGAGTCATATCTCTCTAATCATTTGATCTTGTCAGGAGATTTTAATTGTGCTAGTAACATATTGATTGATAGAAGTAATGCATCTGAAAACAGTAGTGATTTTCCTAGAACCCTTCATGGTGCTCTTAGATCCTTTCAACTTACAGATGTGTGGCGTGCATACAAAATGGGAGACAGGAGTTATACTTACTTCTCACATCCTCAGGATACTTATGCTAGACTAGATTATATTTTCCATTCTCTCATATTGCTCACTGACACTAAATCTGCTAATATTATGACTTGTGTTTGGTCAGTACTATCACATGATTTCAACTGTGTTAAGTAGTATTGGTACCCGTTATTTACCAGAAAAGTGAAGAATTAATTAGTTACTCCTACAGGACATCTCGATGATTAACAACATCAGATACAAAATGCCTTAGAGGAATATTTTATAATTAATAACAACGGGGAGGTTTCTTTGGGAACATTGTGGGCAGCACATAAAACTATTAGAGGAAAGCTTATACAGATGGTGGCTAGAAAAAAAAAAAAAGAAATGATCCTCCATTGTTAGACTTACAAAAGAATTAGATCAGCTCTATAAATGCCACTGTACTTCTTTAGACCAGGAAACACTTCTAATCAAGGAGAAACCGCATTCTCTGGACAAATTGCTTTCAGAAGCCGTGGAAAAAACACAGACATTTTCAAAAGCTAAATTTCTCCTATACAGTAATGCATCTAGCAGTATGTTTGCTAGAAAATTACAACAATATTATAAACCGCACCATCTGTATGAGCTTCAAAATAAAAAGGGCTCTCTAGAAACTAACCCTAGTAAGATCATGGAAGTTTTTGAAGACTAGTATTAAAAACAATTTACTGCCCCTTATACTACATCTGACACTGGGATGAACAGTTGACTTAATTCATTGCCCATTCCCTCCCTATCAGCAGATCAGCTTGAAACCTTAAATGCTCCAATTTCTTCTAAAGAGATTGAAGATGCAATTTTGTCATTAAAGAATGGTAAAGCCCCAGGCCCAGACGGCTGCTCTGGACTATACTAAAAAAATAAAATAAAAAAAATTGCATAACTTCTTATTCCTCAACTCCGGTCCCTTTATAATGATATTTTACATAGTCAGAAATTTCCTGTGGAACGCTCAAATGTATTTGTTTCGCTAATTCCAAAACCTAACCTAGACCATACATTGCCACAGAACTGTTGACCAATTTCTTTACTAAATAATGACATTAATCTCTTCTCAAACATAATGGCCAACCGTCTATCCTCTGTGATCACTAATTTAATCTTACCCTCTCTGGTTTCATACCAACTCGACAGACTACTGACAATAGAATCCCAATTATTTAATCAACGTTTTCTACTACTGAGCTTAGATCTACAAAAGGCATTTGACTCAGTCCTCTGGTCTTATCTACACAAAGTGATAGCAAAAATGGGCATTCAAGGTCCTTTTATGGAAGCCATATTGGCCTTATATGATAACCCACACGCCAGGCTTTGTTGACCAGGAGTCAGGGGCATAACTAGAAATCAAAGGGCCCCCCTGCGAGATTTTGGATGGGGGCCCCAAGCTGTCGTTTCTGGTGGGAGGAGCGGTGATGGATGGGGGTTCGGGCCCCCCTCCCTGCAGCTGTTTATGCCGGCTGCTCCCCCTTCCTGCACTGTGCCCCTGTCCTGCCCCTAAAAATGGCCCTAGAGGGCCCCTGAGCCAGCCCCCCTTCTCCCCTAAGAGCCCCCCCCCCCCGTGGCTGCATCCCTTGCAGGGGCTATTGTTATGCCCCTTCCAGGAGTACTAACACTATTCAAATTAGTTGTGGAACCAGACAAGGGTGTCCCCTCTCCCCTTTATTATTTGCCATAGCCATAGAGCCCTTATCTTTAGCTATTCAATCTCATCCGAACATAAAAGGTTATATGAAACATGACAAGGAATACAAAATCAGTTTATATGCTGACGATGCATTACTATTTTTATCACAGCCTATTACCTCCATGCCTATACTCCTACAGCTATTAGATCACTTTGGTGAACTTTCTGGTTTAAAAATACCTCTAAATCGCAGGCACTCCCTGTTAACCTTCCCCTAGAAGTTGTTAAATTATACCAAACAAACTTTGACTTTAAGTGGACATCTTCCAGCACTTCATATCTGGGCATTAAATTGACATCGTCTTATGATACTTTAATTAAGGCCAATTACCTTCCTCTTTTAAAATCTAGCTCTCATACTCTAAATGAATGGTCACATTATAAAATATCATGGTTAGGAAGATCCACAGGGTTGAAAATGGTTATCTTGCCACATATCCTATACTATTTTCAAGCACACCCCATTAATCCTGGTCGTTTTTTAATTCTTAAATTTCAAAAGCTTTTTACAAAATGTATATCGGACTCTCTAAACCTGCTCAATTTAATAATGTAAACCTTTATAGACAAACTTTGGATGGCGGAGTGGGTCTTCCTAATTTGTGGTATTATTACTTGGAAGCAAGATTTGCCCAAATGCTACCCTGGTTTGCCCCTAAACCACATACCCTTAGGGCCCAATTTGAAACTGACTCGGTCCTCCCTTATCATATTGCTTCTATACCTACTCTTTTAAGTAAGACCAGAATTCAATTACAACCGTTAAATTTAATAGTAATGTAAAGTTTTGTGCTATGGGCCTCCTATAGAGATGTCATGAAGGTCTCCCAACCCCCACGGCTCTTATTTATAGGCCATCCTGATTTTCCTCCTGCATTTTAAGAACACTCTGTTTGGATGGTGGATAACTAATTCTATGACAACCTCTAATCACTTCTGGCTACCTGATAAATGTATTCCCTTTTCCGCACTGCAATTTAGCAGAAACCTGCCTGCTTTGGAATATTTAAAGGAATCATCAGGAAAAAAAACAAAAATTGGCTTTACTCACCTGGGGCTTTCTCCAGCCCCTTGCAGCCGACTGTCCCACACTGACCACTCCGTCTTCCACACGGTGTTCAGGCCGACCTCGAGGTCATCCTTACTGTGCCTGCGTCAAGCACCACTGTCAATAACGGCCACGTTGTCCTGCGCAGTAAGCCACGGACAACTTGGGCTTGATTGACAGCGGCGTGGTGCAGTAAGGACGACCTCGAGGTCGGCCTGAACACTGTGTGCAGATCGGAGCGGTCAGCGTGGGACAGTCGGCTGCAAGGGGCTGGAGAAAGCCCCAGGTGAGTAAAGCCGATTTTTTTTTTCCTGATGATTCCTTTAAATATTCCGAAGCAGGCAGGTTTCTGCTAAATTGGAGTGCAGAAAAGGGAATATATTTGTCAGCTAACCTGAAGTGATTAGAGGTTGTCAAACACTTTGTCTTGAAACATTCTGGTCCATATGGGCTCTTTTTGCACATTTTATGAACAATTATACTTATACTCCACTCCAGTAGTTGGTGTTATCTCTCGTTTATATTCACACATGATTGGACTGTCACAAATCAAGAAAACTAAGAGCATGGTGGAATGGGAAGCTGAGCCACATATAGAACTATCTCTTGAGGACTGGCGTAAAATAGGTTGTAATATTATGTCAGTCACTAGGACCCCTATGATCAGGGATACAGCTATTAAACTCATAACTAGATGATATAGAACCCCTTCTAAACTACATAAACTTTTCCCTGATGTATCTCCCCTGTGCTTTCGAGGCTGTCAGCTTGAAGGCTCTTTTGGGAACACTGGTCTAACATTAGTATTCTCTAATTGTTAAACGGTGCAATTTAGATCGACCTGGGAGATGTCTTATTTAGGTTCCCTTCTTCCTTTGACTCCACATAGGGCTACTTATCATAATGGTTTATAGATTTTGTTTTTGCTGATGTCTTATTTAGGTTCCCTTCTTCCTTTGACTCCACATAGGGCTACTTATCATAATGCTTTATAGATTTTGTTTTTGCTGTTCTAAGGTTTTACCTTATATCTTTGGATATATCTCATGGTCAAATTGTACACCTTATTTGTGCTTGACTGCTCTTAGGTAATGTCGTACTGTTATCTGTTTCTGACTTTTTATTGCAGTAAAGTGAAAGAAAATTTCTTAAGTACATCAATTCATCTATAGATATATTTAATGCAATACAAGTGGATAAAAAAAATTCAAGGCAGGCGACATCGTCAACTTGTTTCAAGTCAAAACTCTTCTTCAGGCCTTTATCTAGAAGGCTATCTAGAAAATTATTAAATCCAAAATATTATAAACTATATCAAAAATATTAAAAATAGTGTATTAAAATGTACCAGAAAAGCGGATATAGTAAAATGTATAAAGAGTTTGGTACCTGAATATCATAAACTGACAATGCTGGATAATAAACATCTGCACAATCAGATCTGTGATTACTGAAGATAGGCGGTTGGCCAGGATCTTTGAGAAAAGTTTCACGGCATTGTTTATTAACGAAATAGGACGGAGATTTTGAGGTAAAGTATGATCTAAATTTGGCTTGGGAATTAAAGAGGCAAAAACACTAGTAAGTTCAGATGTGAATTTCCTCCCTTGGAAAGCTTCATTAACCTCCTTAGCAGTAACCCCGTGCTGGACACGGGGTAAGCCGCCGGAGGGTGCCGCTCAGGCCCTGCTGGGCCGATTTTCATAATTTTTTTTTTTGCTGGACGCAGCTAGCACTCTGATCGCCGCCGGCCCCCGGCCGATCGCCGCTATCTGTTGCGGCGCGCCCCCCCCCCCCCCAGACCCCGTGCGCTGCCTGGCCAATCAGTGCCAGGCAGCGCCGAGGGGTGGTTCGGGACTCCCAATGACGTTGTGACGTCGGTGACGTCATCCCGCCCCCTGGCGGAATTTTTCGTACCGCCAGGGGGGTTAACCTCCCTGGCGGTGCATTTCTGTCTGAATTTATGGGTCTAAAAGCGGTACATTTTTTTTCAAGAATTTTAGGCCTCCAATTCTTAAGTCATAACTCACTAAAATATATCAGAATAAAAGCCTAGTAGACATTTTCCATATAAATAAAAGACTGCAACACAAATTGTTTAAATAATTAAATTCATCAATAAACTGAAAAAATAGCAAAACTGAACAAATAAGGCACCAGATTATAATACAGTATGTACTGTACATACAGTACAGTATATACCTAATACACCTCCCGCGTGTGGTATATCTTAAAACCGGGAATGGCACACAGGACGACATTCCAATCAGGGCAGTAGAATCGGGATTCTTTACGGACTTTCTTGCCTTTGCTATCAGTCTTGCTGCAGCATACAAAACACATCCTGGTTGGTGCATTTTTTTGGGAGGGGGGAGTGGGTGGAATGTAGTCCATAAAGTGACGGCCAGTAATGCGCTCCGGATTCCCTATGTAAGAGCCACAGCGCCAAACTCTGGCTTCTGCTGTGGTCTGATACTTTATGAAGATACATTCACAGACCTTCCAGACAAAGTCTGCATGAGTTACTGGCCTGGCATTGCACTGTTTGTACAAGATGTACTCATTTCACAGACTTTGTTGCTGGAGATGCCAACATATTTTTTTTCGTAATATTTCTTCTTCTGTTTGCAGACTTCGGGGTAGAAAGTCATCGCCTATTCAGCTCTGTCCACATCACTCATCATGTTGATGAGTCCTGTCATGTCCACCATGACTTCAGGCTTTTCGATGACTTTACCTCCTCTTGTTCTGGTGGTGACAGACGAGGTGTCATGTACTGTGCTGAGGAGACAGACATCTTTCTTGTCATGCCAGCAGAGAGACAGCATTTTTTCTCTTCTGCCAAGCAACAATGTCCCCAGTTTCCAGTTTTTGTTTGGCAAAAATTGTTGGCACTTCTCGCCTGTTAAGCCTAACAGTGCCATAGGCATCCATTTTGTTTTTGACGAGGAGTTCAAACAGTTCAGGGGAACTATAAAGGTTATTCGTGGTCACAGAGTAGCCCTTGTTCAGGAATGGCTCAACCAGAGACAGCACAGATGTCGCCACTCCGTAGTTGCTGAAACTGGGATTGAATTTAGTCCCTTTGTCGGTACACAGAATGGTGTTCCATATATATCCCGTTGCAGTCTCGCATAGCATATAGGATTTCACACCAAAGCTGGCCCTCTTAGGTGCGATATATTGAATCCAGGTCAGCCTCCCCTTGTAGGCCATCAAGCTTTCATCAACACTTATGTACCTCTAGGGTACATAAGTGTTACGGAAGTTGTCCACTACCAGCTGATTTTTGGCGCAGGGTGGGGGAGTCATTAAAAGTGTCATTGTCTGAAAAATGCCAAAATTTCATTATGAGTTTGAAACGGTATTCAGACATTACCACGCCAAAGAAAGGGGTAGCAATTATTTTATTTGTACACCAATACCATTTCCGCAGGGGCTTCCCCACCATCCCTTGCACAATAATTAGTCCGAAGAAAAGCCACAAGTCCTCCTTGGTGACCGCTCCCACGTCCTGCTCCTTGAAAAGTGCCCTTATGAAGCAGCCAGTTGTTTGACATAGCGGTTTGTCTCCACCACTATTTTTTTCAATACAGCATCAGTGAAACAGAGCTGCAAGTAGGCCAGGGGGTTGTGCTCACACTCTATCTTCAGGCCAGGCTCCCCAGTAAACGGGAAATGTTGGGGCAGTGGCGGAGCCTTATTAGTGTCAATGGGGCACCAGATACGTGCATCACTAACCTGGAGATCAGGATTGCTGTCCTCAAACTCCGGTGTGAGGAGCCTTGAGGCTGACGCCATAGCAGGTGACAGGCACAGAGTAGTTAAATCCAGGCAGAGGTCGGTACAGGTGGCAGGCAAAGATAATAGTCAAAATCCAGGCAGAGGTTGGTACAGGCAGCAGACAAAGAGAATAGTCGAAATTCAGGCAGAGGTCGGTGCAGGCAGAGAGTAGCAAAAATCGATAACCGGTAACCCAGGAATAAGGCAGACCAGCAGATCACACAAGCACTTGCTCAGAAGCAGCAGTGAACCAAATGGCTAAAATGCATTGGATTCAAATGTATTTTGACACATTTGTACCCAATACATGCAAAAAATGTGCCAATCACCTTTAAGATTTTAAATTTCCTGCACCACCCCCTCCGACATCACACCGCACCGCTGCTCTGCTATCCTGATTGGCTGCTGGGACCTCGGAAGAAGAGCGGGGATATGCGGATCTGGGCAGTCGGGGAGAGAGGCTGGAGAAACGCTGCTCAGCGCCGATCACGACTCCAAAACGTCAGGGAAAGCAGGTATTTCACTATCCCGAGCTGAGCTTGGGATTACCGCTCTGGGCAATTATTTCCTACCCCGTGCTGAGCTCGGGGTTACCACCAGGGAGGCTCACACAAGACTAAGTAAGGCAGAATTGGTGATCCAATAAGTGCGTTTACACTTTAACCACTTAAGGACTGCAGCATTAAAACCCCTTAAGGACCAGACACTTTTTTTCCATTCAGACCACTGCAGCTTTAACGGTTTATTGCTCAGTCATACAACTTACCACCTAAATGGATTTTACCTCCTTTTCTTGTCACTGATACAGCTTTCTTTTGGTGCTATTTGATTGCTGATGTGATTTTTAGTTTTTATTATATTCATCAAAAAAAGACATGAATTTTGTCAAAAAAATGATTTTGGTCAAAATGTATTGTGTTACATGTCTTTGATCAATAAATAGACACTTATTGCATTTTTTTTTGCTTGGGTAAAAGTTATAGCATTTACAAACTATGGTGCAAAAAGTGAATTTCCCCAGTTTGAAGCATCTCCGACTGTTCTGAGCACCTGTCATGTTTCATGAGGTGCTAGAATTCCAGGATAGTATAAATACCCCCCAAATGACCCCATTTTGGAAAGAAGACATCCCAAATTATTTACTAAGAGGCATGGTGAGTTCATAGATTTTATTTTTTGTCAAAGTTAGCGGAAAATGACACTTTGTGACAAAAAAAATAAATAAAAAGAAGTTTCCATTGCTGCTAACTTGTGACAAAAAAAATGAAATCTGCCACGGACTCCCCATGCCCCTCTCTGAATACTTTGGGGTGTCTACTTTCCAAAATGGGGTCATTTGTGGGGTGTGTTTACTGTCCTAGCATTTTAGGGGGTTGCTAAATTGTAAGCACCCCTGTAAAGCCTAAAGGTGCTCATAGGACTTTGGGCCCCTTAGCGCACCTAGGCTGCAAAAAGGGGTCACACATGTGGTATCACCGTACTCAGGAGAAATAGTATAATGTGTTTTAGGATGTATTTTTACACATACCCATGCTGGGTGGGAGAAATATCTCTGTAAATGACAATTGTTTGATTTTTTTTTTTTTACAGACAGTTGTCCATTTAGAGAGATATTCCTCCCACACAGCATGGGTATGTGTAAAAATACACTTCAAAACACATTATACTACCTCTCCTGAGTACGGCGATACCACATGTGTCACACTTTTTTGCAGCCTAGGTGCGCTAAGGGGCCCAAAGTCCTATGAGTACCTTTAGGATTTCACAGGTCATTTTGAGGCATTTGGTTTCCAGACTACTCCTCACGGTTTAGGGCCCCTAAAATGCCAGGGCAGTATAGGAACCCCACAAGTGACCCCATTTTAGAAAGACAACACCCCAAGGTATTCCGTTAGGAGTATGGTGAGTTCATAGAAGATTTTATGTTTTGTCACAAGTTAGCGGAAATTGATTTTTATTTTATTTTTTTCACAAAGTGTCATTTTCCACTAACTTGTGACAAAAAATAAAATCTTCTATGAACTCATCATACACCTAACAGAATACCTTGGGGTGTCTTCTTTCTAAAATGGGGTCACTTGTGGGGTTCCTATACTGCCCTGGCATTTTAGGGGCCCAAAACCGTGAGGAGTAGTCTGGAAACCAAATGCCTCAAAATGACTGTTCAGGGGTATAAGCATCTGAAAATTTTGATGACAGGTGGCCTATGAGGGGCCGAACGTAGAGATCCACGGTGCAGAACAGATGAAAAAAGTATAGGACCAATCCTAGATTATCTGTCTCCACCTGGACTCCAGACTGGGCGGTGAAAGGGGGCAGTACGGGTGCGGCGGAACCAGGGGATTGCCAATTGGGATTTGCCAGCACCTCTGGGAGACTATAAGTAGTTTGGCCCATTTTGCTGGTGGCTGCGACTCGGGTCTTAATGCACGTGCCACCGAACAACCAAATTCTACTACCATGCTGGTGCTCGCCACTTCACCAGGGTCTACGGTAGTACTGGTGCTAGGTCCAGGAGATGCTACACTGCTGGTGCATGCCTCACCAAGAAAACTCGGATCAGCGCTAGCACCACTCTGCTGCCCTTGAGTCTGATCCTGCGCCACCTGCGGTCCAGTGACATGGGGTGAGGGATGCCTGGCTCTAGCCGGGACCTCAACCTTGTCATTGCTATCGGTCAGAGAGTCACTGCTGTTCACTGGTTCGTATTTTGACCCGGATGATTCGTCGGATGAGGCTTCCCAATCGCACTCACCCCACTGGGCCAGAATCTCGGTGGCCTCTTCAATGGAATACCCCTTTTTTTGTCATGGTGGACTGCTAAATTTAGGGGGTATTCCTCTGAGACTACCCAGGAAAAAGAGCACCTACCTAGTAAAAGGGAGTACTTGTGAAGTAGAAAGCTATGGTCACGCAGTTTTAATTTAAAAAAAAAATCAAAACTGATCTTTACAGTGCCACAGCTATTGTACAGTGTTTTTTGCAGTGATCAGAAAAAAAAATATTTCACCGCGGTGGGGCGGGCTGAACACAAGTGCAGGCGAACTATCAGGCCTGATCGGTCAAACACTGCGTTTTTAGTGTATCCTAGTGACCCTAATATAGATCTGACTGCGATCAGTAATGATAACTTACAGATATTATATAGTAGCAATGCTGATTAGCGACAGTGATGATGCTAATCAGCAACTAATTAGTGACTGCGGTGTGCTGGTCTGGGTGCTAACTGACGCTAACTACTCAACGAAGGGCCCTAGCTAAATAACTGGCCTAACTGTTAACACTAGTGATACTAAAAAAGCGACAGTTTTCACTGATCACTGTTTTTAGATCACTAGAATAGTGACAGGGGGGTGATCGGGGGGGGGGGGGGGGGGGGTCTGAGGGGGATCTGAGGGTGTGGGCGGGTGATCAGAAGCCTGCAGGGGGGGCAGATTAGGGCCTGATCTGATGGGTAGGAGTGCTAGGGGGTGACAGGTGGTGATAGGAGGTGATTGATGGGTGTCTCAGGGGGTGATTAGAGGGGAGGATATATGCAATCAATGCACTGGGGAGGTGATCGGTGGGGTCTGAGGGGTCTCTGAGGGTGAGGGCGGGTGTTTGGGTGCCTGCAAGGGGCAGATTAGGGTCTGATCTGATGGGTAGCAGTGACAGGGGGTGACGGGGCGATTGATAGGTGATCAGTAGGTGATTAAAGGGGAGAATATATGCAAGCGATGCACTGGCGAGTTGATCAGGGTGGGACTGAGGGTGATCTGAGGGTGTGGGCGGGTGATTGGGTGCCCGCAAGGGGTAGATGAGGGTCTGATCTAAAGGGTATGATGGGTATCAGTGACAGGTGGTGACGGGGTGATTGATGGGTGATTAGAGGGGAGAATGGATGTAAATAATGCACTGGGGAGGTGATCGGGGGGTCTGAGGGCGATCTGAGGGTGTGGGCGGGTGTTTAGGTGCTCGCAAGGGGCAGATTAGGGTCTGATCTGATGGGTAGCAGTGACAGGTGGTGACAGGGGGTCACGGGGTGAATGATAGGTGATCAGGGTGTGATTAGAGGGGAGAATAGATGCAAGCAATGCACTGGCGAGATGATCAGGGGGGGGGGGGGGTCTGAGGGTGATCTGAGGGTGTGGGCAGATAATTGGGTGCCCACAAGGGGCAGATTAGGGTCTGATCTGATGGGTAGCAGTGACAGGTGGTGACGGGGTGATTGATGGGTGATCAGTGGGTTATTAGAGGGGAGAACAGATGTAAACAATGCACTTGGGAGGTGATCTGAGGGCGGGTCTGCGGGTGATCAGGTGCCTGCAAGGGGGAGTTTAGGGTCTGATCTGATGGGTGGCAGTGACAGGTGGTGACAGGGGTGATTATAAGGGAGAATAGATGTATACAGTACACAGGGGGGGTCTGGGGAGGATCTTAGGGTGTGTGTGTGTGTGTGGGGGGGGGTGATCAGGAGCCCCTAGGGGGCAGTTTAGGACCTAATCTAAAATATAACGTTGACAGATAGTGACAGGGGGTGTTAGGGGTCGGCAAGTGGTTAAAACAGCTATGTGCATAGGCAGCAGTGCTTAGTGTTGGGCAGAGGAAAAATGGCCATTAACAATACAATTCTCCGGCGATCGACAGTCTGATTTGATCATAATACAAACAGAAACCATCATTCTGGATCACTAACAGAATTAAATCAGATTGATGGAGTCGATCCAAAAAAACGGATCAGATTCATTAACCTGATCGTATTGCATTGACACTTCCATTCTGTTAGTGGGCTCGAATGATCGTTTCCTATCAACATTGTGATCAAATCAGATGGTTGATCGTCTGGAAAATTGTATCGTTAATGGCCACCATTAGGCAGAAGAGAAGTCAGTATTAGGCAGAGGAGAGGGTAGCATATTATGCCTGGTACACACCATGCAATTTCCCATCAGAATTTGGGTCGAATCAATAATTTCCGACAAGTCTGATCTAATTTTTCAATAGTTTTTCTAATCAATTTTCTAATCACTTCTGTACAAAATCATTTAGAAAACCGATTGGAAATCCGATCGGACCGGCCTGAAATAATTGATTCAACCCAAAATCTGACAGGAAATTGCATAATGTTTACCAGGCATTAGGCAGAGGAGATGAGAGGGGGAGAAATATGAAAAAGTCAGTAACCCTTTGCACACTCGCGTGCAAATGTTCAAACAAATGCATTCACAGATTCACTCATATAGGCACCACTGTTATCCCTGCAGCTAAGTTACAATCCGGGGTCTTCGTTCACAAAGGAATGCATTCTCTTGCTTAGTCACCTACACTGCGCAGAAGTACCCAGGTAAACATAGGTGTCCTAACTCTGGCCTTGTAACATGCATAGTGCAGACATGCAAACATTAATTGCATCAAACCTATCTAGGGATTAAGAGCACACTTCCTGACGTCCTCTCCTCTGACAGATAGCGTATCAAACCAATCGCAGGGAGCTAACGTAATGTATCCATGCGCACAATGCACATACACCAGCATAAGCTGTGTGTATGCTGACAAAAAACACAAACAAGGGAAGGAGGGAGTGCACTAGATTAAAACCCTGGCCACAAGGGTCCGTAACAAGAAAAAAAACAACACATAAATCCAGGCACATCGCCTCTAGTTAGGACATTTAAATAAGTAATTTAAGGAATGGGAAATGCTAAAGGGGGTGTGGCCAGAAAAATAGCAAAAATCAGTAACCCTTTGCACACTCGCAGGCAAATGTTCAAACAAATGCATTCACAGATTCACTCATCCAGGCATCACTGTTATCAATGTGCTCCAGATCCCTAGATAGGTTTGATGCAATGAATGTTTGCATGTCTGCACTATGCATGTTACAGGGCCAGAGTTAGGACACCTACGTTTACCTGGATACATCTTGGCAGTGTAGGTGACTAGGCAAGAGAATGCATTCCTTTGTGAACTAAGACCCCGGCTTTTAATTTAGCTGTGGGGAGAAGTATGAGACGGCCAGTGCAATGTATAAGGTGTCTAATAAATAAATGCAAGGAAGGTAATCCAGGGATCAAATAGATATGTTACATTAATTGCAGTACTACTGCAATTGAGTGACAATAACTGCATACAATAGGCATAAATAAAGAGTGCAAATGCAATCATTATAAACTGGGATTACAATAAACTGAATAACCTAATATTGCAAACAATACATAAATTAAAACAAATACAAAAAAGAGGGATGAGGGATAAAAAGTGTGCAAGAAAAGTCTCTAGGCAGGAGATAGTGAGATGGGTGAACTGCAGGAGAGAGAAGAGCTGGTGCAGGCTCAGCCAAGTGCTGGGACAGGAAGACAGGACAGTGCTGGGACAGGGAGACAGGACAGTGCTGGGGACAGGGAGACAGGACAGTGCTGGGGAGAGGGAGACAAGACAGTGCTGGGGAGAGAGAGACAGGGCAGTGCTGGGGAGAGGGAGACAGGACAAGTGCTGGGAGAGGGAGACGGGACAGTGCTGGGAGAGGGAGACGGGACAAGTGCTGGGGAGAGGGAGACGGGACAGTGCTGGGAGAGGGAGACGGGACAGTGCTGGGAGAGGGAGACGGGACAGTGCTTGGAAAGGGAGACGGGACAGTGCTGGGAGAGGGAGACGGGACAGTGCTGGGGACAGGGAGACAGGACAGTGCTGGGGAGAGGGAGACAGGACAAGTGCTGGGAGAGGGAGACGGGACAGTGCTGGGGAGAGAGAGACAGGACAGTGCTGGGGAGAGGGAGACAGGACAAGTGCTGGGAGAGGGAGACGGGACAGTGCTGGGAGAGGGAGACGGGACAGTGCTGGGAGAGGGAGACGGGACAGTGCTGGGAGAGGGAGACGGGACAGTGCTGGGAGAGGGAGACGGGACAGTGCTGGGAGAGGGAGACGGGACAGTGCTGGGAGAGGGAGACGGGACAGTGCTGGGAGAGGGAGACGGGACAGTGCTGGGAGAGGGAGATGGGACAAGTGCTGGAGAGAGGGAGACGGGACAGTGCTGGGAGAGGGAGACGGGACAGTGCTGGGGAGAGGGAGACGGGACAGTGCTGGGGAGAGGGAAACAGAAAAGTGCTGGTACAGGGAGACAGGACAGTGCTGGGGAGAAGGAGACGGGACAGTGCTGGGGAGAGGGAGGCGGGACAGTGCTGGGGAGAGGGAGGCGGGACAGTGCTGGGGAGAGGGAGGCGGGACAGTGCTGGGGAGAGGGAGGCGGGACAGTGTTGGGGAGAGGGAGGCGGGACAGTGCTGGGACAGGGAGACAGGACAGTGCTGGGGAGAGAGAGACGGGACAGTGCTGGGAGAGGGAGACGGGACAGTGCTGGGAGAGGGAGACGGGACAGTGCTGGGGGAGGGAGACGGGACAAGTGCTGGGGAGAGGGAGACGGGACAGTGCTGGGAGAGGGAGACGGGGCAGTGCTGGGAGAGGGAGACGGGACAGTGCTTGGGAGAGGGAGGCGGGACAGTGCTTGGGAGAGGGAGGCGGGACAGTGCTTGGGAGAAGGAGGCGGGACAGTGCTTGGAAGAGGGAGGCGGGACAGTGCTGGGGGAGGGAGGTGGGACAGTGCTGGGGAGAGGGAGACGGGACAGTGCTGGGAGAGGGAGACGGGACAGTGCTGGGAGAGGGAGACGGGACAGTGCTTGGGAGAGGGAGGCGGGACAGTGCTTGGGAGAGGGAGGCGGGACAGTGCTTGGGAGAAGGAGGCGGGACAGTGCTTGGAAGAGGGAGGCGGGACAGTGCTGGGGAGAGGGAGGCGGGACAGTGCTGGGGAGAGGGAGACGGGACAGTGCTGGAGAGAGGGAGACGGGACAGTGCTGGGAGAGGGAGACGGGACAGTGCTGGGAGAGGGAGACGGGACAGTGCTGGGGAGAGGGAAACAGAAAAGTGCTGGTACAGGGAGACAGGACAGTACTGGGGAGAGGGAGGCGGGACAGTGCTTGGGAGAGGGAGACGGGACAGTGCTGGGAGAGGGAGACGGGACAGTGCTGGGAGAGGGAGACGGGACAGTGCTGGGAGAGGGAGACGGGACAGTGCTGGGGAGAGGGAGACGGGACAGTGCTGGGGAGAGGGAGACGGGACAGTGCTGGGAGAGGGAGACGGGACAGTGCTGGGAGAGGGAGACGGGACAGTGCTGGGAGAGGGAGACGGGACAGTGCTGGGAGAGGGAGACGGGACAGTGCTTGGGAGAGGGAGGCGGGACAGTGCTTGGGAGAGGGAGGCGGGACAGTGCTTGGGAGAGGGAGGCGGGACAGTGCTTGGGAGAGGGAGGCGGGACAGTGCTTGGGAGAGGGAGGCGGGACAGTGCTTGGAAGAGGGAGGCGGGACAGTGCTTGGAAGAGGGAGGCGGGACAGTGCTGGGGAGAGGGAGGCGGGACAGTGCTGGGGAGAGGGAGACGGGACAGTGCTGGAGAGAGGGTGACGGGACAGTGCTGGGAGAGGGAGACGGGACAGTGCTGGGAGAGGGAGACAGGACAGTGCTGGGGAGAGGGAAACAGAAAAGTGTTGGTACAGGGAGACAGGACAGTACTGGGGAGAGGGAGGCGGGACAGTGCTTGGGAGAGGGAGGCGGGACAGTGCTTGGGAGAGGGAGGCGGGACAGTGCTTGGGAGAGGGAGGCGGGACAGTGCTGGGGAGAGGGAGGCGGGACAGTGCTGGGGAGAGGGAGACGGGACAGTGCTGGGGAGAGGGAGACGGGACAGTGCTGGGGAGAGGGAGACGGGACAGTGCTGGGGAGAGGGAGACGGGACAGTGCTGGGGAGAGGGAGACGGGACAGTGCTGGGGAGAGGGAGACGGGACAGTGCTGGGGAGAGGGAGACGGGACAGTGCTGGGGAGAGGGAGGCGGGACAGTGCTGGGGAGAGGGAGGCGGGACAGTGCTGGGGAGAGGGAGGCGGGACAGTGCTGGGGAGAGGGAGACGGGACAGTGCTGGGGAGAGGGAGACGGGACAGTGCTGGGGAGAGGGAGACGGGACAGTGCTGGGGAGAGGGAGACGGGACAGTGCTGGGGAGAGGGAGACGGGACAGTGCTGGGGAGAGGGAGACGGGACAGTGCTGGGAGAGGGAGACGGGACAGTGCTGGGGAGAGGGAGACGGGACAGTGCTGGGGAGAGGGAAACAGAAAAGTGCTGGTACAGGGAGACAGGACAGTGCTGGGGAGAAGGAGACGGGACAGTGCTGGGGAGAGGGAGGCGGGACAGTGCTGGGGAGAGGGAGGCGGGACAGTGCTGGGGAGAGGGAGGCGGGACAGTGCTGGGGAGAGGGAGGCGGGACAGTGTTGGGGAGAGGGAGGCGGGACAGTGCTGGGACAGGGAGACAGGACAGTGCTGGGGAGAGAGAGACGGGACAGTGCTGGGAGAGGGAGACGGGACAGTGCTGGGAGAGGGAGACGGGACAGTGCTGGGGGAGGGAGACGGGACAAGTGCTGGGGAGAGGGAGACGGGACAGTGCTGGGAGAGGGAGACGGGGCAGTGCTGGGAGAGGGAGACGGGACAGTGCTTGGGAGAGGGAGGCGGGACAGTGCTTGGGAGAGGGAGGCGGGACAGTGCTTGGGAGAAGGAGGCGGGACAGTGCTTGGAAGAGGGAGGCGGGACAGTGCTGGGGGAGGGAGGTGGGACAGTGCTGGGGAGAGGGAGACGGGACAGTGCTGGGAGAGGGAGACGGGACAGTGCTGGGAGAGGGAGACGGGACAGTGCTTGGGAGAGGGAGGCGGGACAGTGCTTGGGAGAGGGAGGCGGGACAGTGCTTGGGAGAAGGAGGCGGGACAGTGCTTGGAAGAGGGAGGCGGGACAGTGCTGGGGAGAGGGAGGCGGGACAGTGCTGGGGAGAGGGAGACGGGACAGTGCTGGAGAGAGGGAGACGGGACAGTGCTGGGAGAGGGAGACGGGACAGTGCTGGGAGAGGGAGACGGGACAGTGCTGGGGAGAGGGAAACAGAAAAGTGCTGGTACAGGGAGACAGGACAGTACTGGGGAGAGGGAGGCGGGACAGTGCTTGGGAGAGGGAGACGGGACAGTGCTGGGAGAGGGAGACGGGACAGTGCTGGGAGAGGGAGACGGGACAGTGCTGGGAGAGGGAGACGGGACAGTGCTGGGGAGAGGGAGACGGGACAGTGCTGGGGAGAGGGAGACGGGACAGTGCTGGGAGAGGGAGACGGGACAGTGCTGGGAGAGGGAGACGGGACAGTGCTGGGAGAGGGAGACGGGACAGTGCTGGGAGAGGGAGACGGGACAGTGCTGGGAGAGGGAGACGGGACAGTGCTTGGGAGAGGGAGGCGGGACAGTGCTTGGGAGAGGGAGGCGGGACAGTGCTTGGGAGAGGGAGGCGGGACAGTGCTTGGGAGAGGGAGGCGGGACAGTGCTTGGGAGAGGGAGGCGGGACAGTGCTTGGAAGAGGGAGGCGGGACAGTGCTGGGGAGAGGGAGGCGGGACAGTGCTGGGGAGAGGGAGACGGGACAGTGCTGGAGAGAGGGTGACGGGACAGTGCTGGGAGAGGGAGACGGGACAGTGCTGGGAGAGGGAGACAGGACAGTGCTGGGGAGAGGGAAACAGAAAAGTGTTGGTACAGGGAGACAGGACAGTACTGGGGAGAGGGAGGCGGGACAGTGCTTGGGAGAGGGAGGCGGGACAGTGCTTGGGAGAGGGAGGCGGGACAGTGCTTGGGAGAGGGAGGCGGGACAGTGCTGGGGAGAGGGAGGCGGGACAGTGCTGGGGAGAGGGAGACGGGACAGTGCTGGGGAGAGGGAGACGGGACAGTGCTGGGGAGAGGGAGACGGGACAGTGCTGGGGAGAGGGAGACGGGACAGTGCTGGGGAGAGGGAGACGGGACAGTGCTGGGGAGAGGGAGACGGGACAGTGCTGGGGAGAGGGAGACGGGACAGTGCTGGGGAGAGGGAGACGGGACAGTGCTGGGGAGAGGGAGGCGGGACAGTGCTGGGGAGAGGGAGGCGGGACAGTGCTGGGGAGAGGGAGGCGGGACAGTGCTGGGGAGAGGGAGACGGGACAGTGCTGGGGAGAGGGAGACGGGACAGTGCTGGGGAGAGGGAGACGGGACAGTGCTGGGGAGAGGGAGACGGGACAGTGCTGGGGAGAGGGAGACGGGACAGTGCTGGGGAGAGGGAGACGGGACAGTGCTGGGGAGAGGGAGACGGGAGAGTGCTGGGGAGAGGTAGATGGGACAGTGCTGGGGAGAGGGAGACGGGACAGTGCTGGGGAGAGGGAGACGGGACAGTGCTGGGGAGAGGGAGACGGGACAGTGCTGGGGAGAGGGAGACGGGACAGTGCTGGGGAGAGGGAGACGGGACAGTGCTGGGGAGAGGGAGACGGGACAGTGCTGGGGAGAGGGAGACGGGACAGTGCTGGGGAGAGGGAGACGGGACAGTGCTGGGAGAGGGAGACGGGACAGTGCCCAGAGAAGGAGACGGGACAGTGGTGGGACAGGGAGACGGGACAGTGCTGGGACAGGGAGACGGGACAGTGCTGGGACAGGGAGATGGGACAGTGCTGGAAGAGGGAGACAGGGCAGTGCTGGTACAGGGAGACAGGGCAGTGCTGGTACAGGGAGACAGGGCAGTGCTGGTACAGGGAGACAGGACAGTGCTGGTTCAGGGAGACAGGACAGTGCTGGTTCAGGGAGACAGGACAGTGCTGGTTCAGGGAGACAGGACAGTGCTGGTTCAGGGAGACAGGACAGTGCTGGTTCAGGGAGACAGGACAGTGCTGGTTCAGGGAGACAGGACAGTGCTGGTTCAGGGAGACAGGACAGTGCTGGTTCAGGGAGACAGGACAGTGCTGGTTCAGGGAGACAGGACAGTGCTGGTTCAGGGAGACAGGACAGTGCTGGTTCAGGGAGACAGGACAGTGCTGGTACAGGGAGACAGGGCAGTGCTGGGGAGAGGGAGACAGGGCAGTGCTGGGGAGAGGGAGACAAGACTGTGCTGGGGAGAGGGAGACAAGACTGTGCTGGGAGAGGGAGACGGGACAGTGCTGGTACAGGGAGACGGGGCAGTGCTGGTACAGGGAGACGGGGCAGTGCTGGTACAGGGAGACGGGGCAGTGCTGGTACAGGGAGACGGGGCAGTGCTGGTACAGGGAGACGGGGCAGTGCTGGTACAGGGAGACGGGGCAGTGCTGGTACAGGGAGACAGGGCAGTGCTGGTACAGGGAGACAGGGCAGTGCTGGTACAGGGAGACAGGGCAGTGCTGGTACAGGGAGACAGGGCAGTGCTGGTACAGGGAGACAGGACAGTGCTGGTACAGGGAGACAGGGCAGTGCTGGGAGAGGGAAACAGAAAGGTGCTGGTACAGGGAGACAGGACAGTGCTGGGGAGGAGACGGAACAGTGCTGGGGAGAGGGAGGCGGGACAGTGCTGGGGAGAGGGAGGCGGGACAGTGCTGTGGAGAGGGAGACGGGACAGTGCTGGGGAGAGGGAGACGGGACAGTGCTGGGGAGAGGGAGACGGGACAGTGCTGGGGAGAGGGAGACGGGACAGTGCTGGGGAGAGGGAGACGGGACAGTGCGACGGGACAGTGCTGGGGAGAGGGAGACGGGACAGTGCTGGGGAGAGGGAGACGGGACAGTGCTGGGAGAGGGAGACGGGACAGTGCTGGGAGAGGGAGACGGGACAGTGCCCAGAGAAGGAGACGGGACAGCGCTGGGACAGGGAGACGGAACAGTGCTGGAACAGGGAGACAGGGCAGTGCTGGTACAGGGAGACAGGACAGTGCTGGGGAGAGGGAGACGGGACAGTGCTGGGGAGAGGGAGACGGGACAGTGCTGGAACAGGGAGACGGGACAGTGCTGGAACAGGGAGACGGGACAGTGCTGGAACAGGGAGACGGGACAGTGCTGGAACAGGGAGACGGGACTGTGTCTGCACAGAGGGGAGGGGGGAGTAGTGTCTGCAGAACAGACCTGCAGGGAATGGCAGTCCATGGAGGAGTTGGACCTGCTGGAGCAGAGACATATCTATCCTGGCTGAATGAACCCACGCAGGCTGGTGCAGCTTTCTCCTCACTGCTATGTATGTGGGGGGCGGGGCCTCTTATAAACTCCCTCACTCTCTGCATTCCCCTCTGCACCTCCGTGCAGACTCTGCTTTAGAGGGGAGGGGGCAGAGCCACGTCCTGTGCAGTGTTACTCTGTTCCCAGCCGGAACTTTAAACTAATTGCTGAAGGTGAAAATGGACCCTTTCACCTGTCTGCCTGCTTCTCTGTGACAATCTTTGGGGGTTTTCACTTATGGAAATTGCAGCCTAGTGGCTGCACTTAAAGTGTACTAGAGATGATAAAATATAAAAGTTGTATACATACCTGGGGCTTCCTCCAGCCCCATGCGCATGGATCGCTCCCACATCGCCGTCCTCAGTCTTCTGCCTCTTCGGTACCGGGTCCCGTAACTTAAGCTAGTTGTGACCAGTCTGCTCAAAAGAAGTGCACCCTCTACGTATCTTTCTGGCAGCTGCCGACTCAGTAGCGAAGAGGTAGAAGACTAAGGACGGCGGCGTGGGAGAGATCTGTGCGCATGGGGCTGGTGGAAGCCCCAGGTATGTATAAAACTTTTATATTTTATCAGCTCTGGTTTCCTTTAAGAAAGAGTACACAGGCAGCTAGGACTGACAGTTCATGGCTTTGGGCCCCATAGCAGTCGCTATGCCTATGCCACTGGAACCCAGCCAACTTCTCCAACTCAGTGTTAATAGGCATAATAGGAGCTGTAAATAACTTCTTATAATAATCTTCGTAAATATGCATTACTTTGGAGGGGACAGTTTCTAAATATCCATGGTTATTCTGAATCTTATACAGATGGGGCAGTTTTGGAAACTGTTGCAACTTCCTTGCAAATGTAGTACTAGCTACGTTAGGAGAAATTTTGCCCTAGAAAAATTCAAAGGTTTTTTTTAGCTGCCTCTGATAGCAGCTGGTCTAAATTTTGCCATCTTTCTCTAATTAAAATCAGAGTCTCGTGGTCCACAGAGGCGCTATGTTTCTAATATAACGCGTCCCATTCACCTGTAAGTCTGGGAATAGCAGCTAGCCTTTACCACTTACGCATCTGTATAAGCTTTCCCCGTAAAACAGTTTTATGAGCTGCCCACAAAGTACCGAGAGAGACGTGTGCGACTCCATTATGCAACACAAGTTTAAAGGGGAAACTCCAGCGGTATCGTATCTGAGCACTGGAAAGAATGGCTGTAACATGTTTTATCCTCTTACGCTTCTCAAGGGTTACATAGTTACATAGTTATTTTGGTTGAAAAAAGACATACGTCCATCGAGTTCAACCAGAGAACAAAGTACAGCACCAGCCTGCTCCCTCACATATCCCTGTTGATCCAGAGGAAGGCGAAAAAACCCTTACAAGGCATGGTCCAATTAGCCCTAAAAGGGAAAAAAATTCCTTCCCGACTCCAGATGGCAATCAGATAAAATCCCTGGATCAACAAGGTGATGGGTGAAATAAAGGGTGAAGGGTGAAGGGTGATGGGTGAAATATCCTGGTAAATTTGTATTATTATTATTATTATTATTGATTTATAAAGCGCCAACATATTCCGTGGCGCTGTACAAAGTAAGAAACAAACATGGGGTACATAATAATACAGACAATGGTGTACACCAATATACAAGATACATAATTAGTGACAAAATACAAAGAATGATACAAAATACAAATTATAGAATTGGTAATGACAGTGATAAAATTAACATGATGAATAAAATGTATAATGGTTACCAAGACACAAAAGGGGAGAGAGCCCTGCCCTTGCGAGCTTACAATCTATATGCAATGCTCTTCATATTTGAAGTCGTTCTGGCTGCTTGAAGGATCTGTTCTTTAATTGAAAAATCCTTCATACACAGCACAACATCCCTAGGTTGGTCAGGGGCAGGTTGAGCTCTCAATGCTCGATGGTTTCTATCACAGAGGAATGCAGATTCAGAGATCTCAGGCAGAAGCATTTTAAAGTGGAATATAACCCTGCATTTCAACTTTGCTCTAAAACATTATTTACAGTATATTATATGCAACCAGCATTTTTTTTTTTTTTACTAGACCAGCATTGGAAGGGTTACACAGTGCTTTACAGTTCCTGGAGATTTCTGCAGACGCATCCGAAGCTGACATAGATACATTTTTGTTTACATAAATGTATCTAAGTGTTGAATGTGACTCACTCTCCCTGACTGAGAAGGAGCTGGAGGACAGCCAAAGAGTGTGTAGCATTTCTCAATAGATACATTTAACTAAATAGAATGTAACAATCTGAACTTCTGCATATCTCTCCACGGAACTTTAAACCTCTGTGTTTAACCCTTCCAATGCTGGTCTAGTAAAAAAAAATAAATGCTTTTTGCATATAATATGCTGTAAATAATGTTTAGAGCAAAGTTGAAATGCAGGGTTATATTCCGCTTTAAAGCAGAATATAACCCTGCATTTCAACTTTGCTCTAAAACATTATTTACAGTATATTATATGCAACCAGCATTTTTTTTTTTTTACTAGACCAGCATTGGAAGGGTTACACAGGGCTTTAAAGTCCCTGGAGATTTTTGCAGACGCATCCGAACTTGAGTTAGATACTTTTTGTTTACACAAATGTATCTAAGTGTTTATTGTGACTCATCTCTCTCACTGAGAAGGAGTTGGAGGACAGCCAAAGAGTGTGTAACATTTCTAAATATATACATATAACTAAATAGAAAGTAACTATCTGAACGTCTGCACGGAACTTAAAACCTCTGTGTTTAACCCTTCCAATGGTGGTCTAGTAAAAAAAAATGCTTTTTGCATATAATATGCTGTAAATAATGTTTTAGAGCAAAGTTGAAATGCAGGGTTATATTCCGCTTTAAAGATATTGTTAACATGTGGTATTAAATCTTGGTATGTCTCAGGAAGACCACAAATTCTTCCAACGATTACGATTATCGAGGTCCTTGGATTGTAACTGCAGAGCATGCACAGTATCACGTATATTGTTGTGCTCAGATTGCAGTTGCTTATGAGAAAGAAGCAGCTCATCATCCTTCGATTCTAATAGATCAGTCCTACTGCCCAATGAAGCAATTGCTTGGGTCAGGGAAGTTCAGACTGAAGTTTACCTGCCAGCCAAGTGTACATCTGTTCCAGACTGTCCTCGAGGTCTTGTTTAGTAAGAGCCTTGTTTTTTTTTTGGCCTGGAGCGTGTCAAGGCCAAGCCAGCATCAGAGCAGAAGTCTTGTTAGCGAGGTGGGAGCCATGGCCATCTTGGGAAGACAAGTGGCAGTGTGCAGTCTGAGGAGATAGTCCAAGAGATACTTCTGCCGCTGTGAAGACATGCTCCTCGACATGCACCGGCAGGGACCAAAGGGGTTGCTGAAGGTTTGTGCAAAGTTTTAGAAGCTAAAACCCCCATGGCATGGTAAAAAGAGCCGTTGGAAAGCGGAGCTACATCATGCTGCGTCCGTCTTCCTGCACGCCGCACATGCGCCCCCGTTGTAAAAATTATTCTGTATGAATCCCAATTCTTTTTTGATGAAAACCATTATAGCTTCTTGTGCACAGGTGTTTCTTTTTGCTGTGAAACAGGTTTTTTTTTTTTAATTATTACATTTTTATTCACTACGCTAAAAATATATACACCAAAACAGTGAAAAATAAATAAGACAACCTCAATTGTATTCTTCATTTCAATGAACACTAGATTACAGATGAAACCTAACAAGAAGTATGCTGAAGAGTGGGAGTAAATGGGGACAAATCTATCACTTAAAAATACGTCTAACATAATCAAATGGACAGCTCGCAAATCACAAGTGTATCCTCCCGGGAGAAAATCTCCTACTGAAACTATTTTGCAGTTCCAGAGAGATTAGATGTGTTATCCGGATCTTTGCTTCCTGTGGATAAAGACCTACTTCTTGGGAAAAGAGATTTTCACCTAAAATCTGTTGTGTTAACTTACAGGGAGCACACTGCTTGCTTTTCTATTATAATGGGAACACTGCAGCTGTGCAGCAGCTGCCTTAACAATGTGAAGTTTCCCTTTTAATGTGAATATAAAGGTGTTACTTGTCAGCGTTTTGGTATTTAAGTCATTGATAACCTTACATGACTTGTTTCACCCACGAAAACCTTGTATTAGAAGATGCTGTACACTCCTGACAAAGTAAATAATTATTCAATAATTTATAATAGTTGATATTCTCTTAAAAGCCATATGTCTTACTAACCCTGTGAACCCTGAATTTGAAATGTTCCATAATGGATTTTTCTGTTAGAAGAGTGCAAATAGGCCATTACAAGAAGAAAAATATACCTATAACAGGCAAAATGTGGAAGATAAAAAAAAGAAACTCTTCATTCTGAAAAGGGCAGTATACATTTAGATATGTGTAAATATATAGCAGATGCATTTTCTAATACACTTACTGAGATGTACTCAAGCCCTAAATATGTAAATGAACATCACAATTTAAAGAAAGACATGTACAGTTGTGTTCAAAATTATTCAACCCCCACTGAAATTGAGTGTTTTGGCCAGTTTGACATTGATTTTGATCATTTCAGTCATCTTGTTTACAATTAAATCAAACAGGCACTTGTAAGTCAGACAAATATAACATAACATTTATAATGAAATAACCACAAAAATCTTTTCTGTGCTCACATCATTATCAGTTTTATTCAACCCCCAAGTGACATTCATTCTTAGTACTTAGTACAGCATCCTTTTCCAGTTACAACAGCTTTTAAACGTGAAGCATTGCAGTGATCTACGGGTATCTTAGCCCATTCTTCATGGGCAAAAGCCTCCAGTTCAGTCACATTCTTAGGCTTGCGCGCTGCAACTGCTTTCTTTAAGTCCCACCAGAGGTTCTCAATTGGATTTAAGTCTGGTGACTGCGATGGCCACTCCAAAATGTTCCAGCCTTTAATCTGCAACCATGCTCTAGTGGACTTGGAGGTATGCTTGGGATCATTGTCTTGTTGAAAGGTCCAATGTCTCCCAAGCCTCAGGTTTGTGACAAACTGCATCACATTTTCATCCAATAGGCTTGCTTCACAAAGCGGTGCTAACAGTTAGCACCCTGGTGAAAAGCCCCTCATCACGCCTAAACTCAGTTTAGACGTGATAAGTTTAGGTATGATAAGTTTAGGCGTGATAAGTTTAGGCGTGATAAGTTTAAGCACCAACTGGGTTAGCACCGCAGTGCACAGCTGATCTAAAGTTTTGTGCTAGCAAAGTCTGGAGCACTTCGCATAGAGTTTAATGGCGCTGCTTCTCGCGCGATCTAAATTTATCTAAACTTATCACGCCTAAACTGGCTATTCACCAGCATGGTGCAATGGTTATCACGCCTAAAGTCTTTTACTGGGTTAGCACCGCTTTGTGAATCGAGCCCATTATCTTTTAGTACTGAAGAGAATGCATGGTACCTTGCACATGCTGAAGATTCCCTGTACCTGCAGAAGCAAAACAGCTATCCCAAAACTTTTGTGGTTTGTCCACATGACTTTCGGCATACTGCAGTCGACTCTTCTTATTCTTTGGAGACAGCAAGGGGGGGTGCGCCTGGGAGTTCTGGCATGGAGGCCTTCATTACGCAGTGTGCGCCTTATTGTCTGAGCTGAAACTTCAGTACCCGCATCTGAAAAATCTTTTTTTCAGTTTCTCAGCAGTCACACGGGGACTTTTCTCCATTTTGCGCTTCAGGTACCGCACAGTAGTCAAAGTCAGCATCTTCTTTCTGCCACGACCAGGTAGCATTTCAACAGTGCCCTTTGCCTTGAATTTGCGAATGATGCTTCCTATGGTGTCTCTTGGTATGTTTATCATCTTTGCAATCTTATAATCATTGCCCTTCCCTTGAAGAGAAATCACCTCTTCTCTTGTCTTTCTGGACCATTCTCTTGACTTCACCATGTTTGTAAACACACCAGTAAATGTCTAGAAGGAGCTGAGTATCACAGTCATTTTAAATCTGCTTTATTGCTGCTAGTTAACATCCACAAGTGTTTCCAATACCTGATTGAAAACACTTGAATGAACCTCTGTTCTTAACCACTTGAGGACCACAGTCTTTTCGCCCCTTAAAGAGAATCTGTACTCTAAAACATTTACAGCAAAAAGCATACCATTCTATTCATTATGTTCTCCTGGGCCCCTCTGTGCTGTTTCTGCCACTCTCTGCTGCAATCCTGGCTTGTAATTAACAGTTTTAGGCAGTGTTTACAAACAAACTAACCAGCTTGTGATAGGCTCACATAAGCAGAGTGTGTGAGTCATACAGAGTCTGCAGGGGGCCTGCAGAGGGTGTGTATTGCTTCTATCCAATCACAAGCAGCCCTGCACATTCCACATATTCCAGCCTTAGCCCGACAGAGCCGTCAGAAGAAAACAGATTAGATCATATAACAGAGATAACACAGCCACTGTGCAATTAGGAAAGGCTGCAGTAAGCCAGAGCACATTAGAACAGGCAAAGGAACTTATAGAAGAACTAAGGCTGAAAATTTTGTTACAGAGTCTCTTCAAAGGTACACTTAAGTAAAAAAAAAATGAGTTTTACTCACCTGGGGCTTCCAATAGCCCCCTGCAGCTGTCCGGTGCCCTTGCCGTCTCCCTTCGATCCTCCTGGCCCCGCCGACAGCCACTTCCTGTTTCGGTGACAGGAGCTGACAGGCTGGGGACGCGAGTGATTCTTCGCGTTCCTGGCCTCAATAGCGCCATCAATGCTGCTATAGCATATATCATATACCATATAGCAGCATAGAGGGTGCTAATGTGTCTGGGAACGCGAAGAATCACTCGCGTCCCCAGCCTGTCAGCTCCTGTCACCGAACCAGGAAGTGGCTGCCGGCGGGGCCAGGAGGATCGGAGGGAGACGGTGAGGGCACCGGACAGCTGCAGGGGGCTATTGGAAGCCCTAGGTGAGTAAAACTCATTTTTTTTGTTTGACTTAAGTGTCCCTTTAAGGACCAGAGCCTTTTTTTCCATTCAGACCACTGCAGCTTTCACGGTTTATTGCTTGGTCATACAACCTACCACCTAAATGAATTTTTTCTCCTTTTCTTGTCACTAATACAGCTTTCTTTTGGTGCTATTTGATTGCTGCTGCGAGTTTAACTTTTTATTGTATTCATCAAAAAAGACATGAATTTTGTCAAAAAAATGATTTTTTTTTTTACTTTCTGTGCTGACATTTTTCAAATAAAGTAAAATTTCTTATACATTTTTGTCCAAATGTATTGTGCTACATGTCTTTGATAAAAAAAAAAATCCATTCAGTGTATATTTATTAGTTTGGGTAAAAGTTATAGCGTTTACAAACTATGGTGCCAAAAGTGAATTTTCCCATTTTGAAGCATCTCTGACTTTTCTGACCACCTGTCATGTTTCTTGAGGTGCTAAAATTCCAGGATAGTATAAATACCCCCCAAATTACCCCATTTAGGCATGGTGAGTTCATAGAGGATTTTATTTTTTGTCACAAGTTAGCGGAAAATGACACTTTGTGACAAAAAAAATAGATAAAAAGAAGTTTCCATTTCTGCTAACTGAATACCTTGAAGTGTCTACTTTCCAAAATGGGGTAATTTGTGAGGTGTGTTTACTGTCCTGGCATTTTTTTGGGGGGGGGGGGGGTGCCTAATTGTAAGCACCCCTGTAAAGCCTAAAGGTGCTCATTGGACTTTGGGCCCCTTAGCGCACTTAGGGTGCAAAAAAGTGCCACACATGTGGTACCGCCGTACTCGGGAGAAGTAGTATAATGTGTTTTGTGGTGTATTTTTACACATACCCATGCGGGGTGGGAGAAATATCTCTGACAATTTTTTGATTCTGCTGTGGGTGATCAGAGGGAAGGGGGGGGGGGGGAATGAGTGTCAATGAAGAAATCACAAAAAAAACATATAATACTGTATTACAAAAACAATTGATGTCATTTTAGTTACATTCGGTTCTTTAAAAAGTCTTTGTAAGATTTCATTCTGAACACAATCACAAATGCACACTAAATTCCCTAAAACCCTTTACAGCATTGGGGGTTGAATCATTTGAACACAACTGTACATTGTCAATCCCATAACTTTTACATTTTAGTTTTTACATTTTTATCTTTCTTAACATTAACATGCAAGGATATTTATACTTCTCCTCTTGATAATTCATTCCTGCTCATCATAGACTTTCTCCAATCAGAGTACTCCTATCCCCTACCTTTCTTTCAAGCAGTAGGCTAATGCCTTACCATCCCCCTCTCCCCCCCTCCCCCCCCCCTCCACACACACACGCACAATGTCAAGGTCCTATTGATCTCAGCACCACTGATTAGTGCGATCACCCCTAAGTAGGCACGGGTCTTTACCAGCGCACCTCGCAAGGGATGATGGGTTGCCACACTTAATGGGTGATGGCAGGGCTGGATTTCCCATAAGGCACTGTAGGCCTGCAAGCATGTTGGGGGTACAGGTGCCCCCCTCTCCCCAGATGTCAACGTGTCCACTCCTCACTTTCTCCATCCAATGCAGCAGATGTCCTTTGTTTTGCAGCTTCCCACTCCTGTCCTCTTCATGTCTCCCTCCAATATAGGTTTCAGGCAGTGGCAGTCACGCGCCCTCTGATTTGTTGGCAGCGCTGTGGTCTGCTTTACAGTGACAGCATTCTTCTGTATTTTTAAGGGCCCCTGCTTGATTAGATCATCAAGTGAGGACCCTTACAACACAAAATAATGCCCTCACTGTAATGGATTGTCCAGCAAGCTCATGGTGAACCAGAACTTCTAGGAGTAATCACTGGAACAACCGTATGCGCAAGATGTGGCATGAATGGATGTCATCTGGTCATCCCTGACTGACAAAAGGAATATAGAATTAATTACAAAGTGGGTTTGAGATGCTTGGGAAGACATTCCAGAAGTAATGGTGCGACGCCCCTTCCTGAAATGTAGCCTTAGTAATGCTTTGGATGGCAGTGAAGACAGCGATATGTACGAGGATGACGGCAGTGATGGTGACGAAAACGAAGTAAGTGATGAAGACATCTATGCGGATGACCCCACAGCACTTGAAGCTGTGTTTGCAGATACGGAAGATGAGGAATCTAGTTTTGAATGATATTAACTCTGTGTTTAACTTGGTTGCTGGTCGTACTTGTTATTGTTTACCCTATGCCATATTGTCTTGGTTGAACCTATTCTTCACTAGAGCTAATTTACTAAAGTTATTGTAGGTATCTCTAGTCCTTTTAAAGATATTGCATCTTGGACAGCTTCACTGTTCTTAGGAATGATATACTGCCTTTTCCTGCTGTATTGGCTTGGACTGCCCTGGACTTTAATTGAGCCACCAACAGAGGGCTTTGGAGACTTTAAAGTTTACCAGAGGTGACATGTAACATAATGAAATAGATGTGTATATACAGTGGCAAGCATACAGACACTTATGCTGTGCTCCTTTTCTTTTTTTTCCGTGCCCTAAAGAGTTTATAATTAGTTATGAAACTGACAGTTTTTCTCCAGTCAGGACTCAGTCGGCTCACTGATAACAAATTGCAGCTATAAAACACTTTCCTAAGCAGATACCTGGGCTTTTTACTGTGAGGGGAGAAGATAAAAAGGTCAATAGTTAATGTATTTTCACTCTTGCACTCTTGAGACACTGCAATTGCGCAGAGACTATAAAACATTACATCTGCTTTGTAAATGTTTATACGTAAAATAGAGTCTTGAGATATCTAAAAGAGTCATTTTTTAGGAATAGAAGGACAGATCCAATTGTTTTTCTCATTTGTTTATTTTCATCTCTGCTTCACTTTAAAGGGGAACTTCAGGCAAAACAAACATACTGTCATTAAGTTACATTAGTTATGTTAATTAGAATAGATAGGTAATATAATCTTTTACCCACCCTGTTTTAAAGGAACAGGCAAATGTTTGTGATTCATGGGGGCAGCCATCTTTTTGGTTGAAAGGAGGTGACAGGGAACATGAGACACAGTTCCAACTGTCCTGTGTCCTGATAACGCCTCCCAGCTGCACGCACTAGGCTTCAAATGTCAAATTCAAAATGTAAAAAAAAAAAATTGCGCCAAAACAGCAGAACGAGAACATCATCATCAGAAATCCCATCATGCTTGCACAGCATAAGGGGAAAACTGCCCGGGCAGTTTTCTTCTGTGCAGCTAAAAATGAGGCTTGTATAAGAGAAACAAAGTTCTGATGCTGTGAAACTGTTAAAGAAACACCAAGCCTTTTCAGTGCTGCTGAGTCGATTTTTAATCCGGAGGTTCACTTTAAGCAGCCCTGGATTTCTGCCATCCACCAGCAGGTGGCTGTATGCTGTTTGTGAGAAAGACCTGCAGTTCCTGATCTGGCCTGCGGGTGGTTCAGGAGCACATTCTGCAGGATCACACCATCAGCTGCTTCCTGTTACCAATCACACTAATTACCTGAACTATTTAAGACCGCATTCTGCTCCAGCTAGTTGCCAGAACTTTGTAGTCACTTGCAGACCTGAGCCTCTGGATATGTACCCGTTACCTGATCAGTTCCTTGTTATACCTGTATCTGAACTTGCTTAACTGTTGCTGACCCTGCTCTCCTGTTTTGACTCTGATTCTGCTTGCTCCTTTGGTACTTCGTAAGATTGTATATATTGTTGTGCACTTAGCTATATAGATTAGTCAAGGTGTTATATTTATTTGTGTGTTCACTGTTTTCCCAGGTTGTTTGTATATAGCGTACTGTGCATGTGGTTGCATTATATTTGCATTGTCACTTTGTATGCGCGATCCAATTCTGATAAACTCTTATTGCACTTTATACCTTGCTTCAGTATCTGTTTTGCTGCACACTGTGGTTATCTCCTGTTCCTCCGTTCAGGTTTGTAACAGTTGTAGAGTCTTGAGTCATAGCCTACCATATAACGAAACTATACTAGAATGTAGTGCTGTCATTATTTAGACCCATGGGGCCTGATTCAGAAAGCGGTGCCAACCTAGTTAGCACGCCTAAAGACTTTGGGTGTGTTAAGTAGGGTGCTAACTAGGTTAGCACCGTTTTTAAAATATACTTGCGCTTTGCGCGTGCACAGCGCGGTGCGACGATAACGGCGCACCGGGTGTGCCTATAAGGTTGCATGGCGTCCGACCTTAACTTCGCACTATGTGACGCATAGTGACCTTATGGGACTTTGAGTGCGAGTTGATTTTATCACGACCTAACTGAGTTTAGGCGTGATAGAGGGCTTTTCACAAGCGTGCTAACAGTTAGCACCGCTTTCTGAATCAAGCCCATGTTCTTTTCTTTGAAATAAATATTTTAAAGCATATACTGCACTGATGTCTAAATTAATGTAATTTTTACTGGCATTTAGTTTGATTATTGAAACACAGGAACCACTGCATTCCCCACGCTCGGCTTATATGCAACTCAAGAACGTTTTCCTGATTTCTGGGAGGAAAGTGGGTACCTTGGCATATAAGTGGATTGGCTTAAACATGAGTATATATGGTAGTCTTGCAGTGTTGATACAAATCTTTCACTTTTACAAGAGTGAATAGCCTCAATTTCCCAGTTAATGTCTGGATAATTGAAATCACACGTATTTATGACCCCGCTTTTCCTAGCAGCCTTTTCAATCTGCTGCAATAATTGCACTTCCTCCATGTCATTTATGTATGTAGGCTTAGAACAGATCCCAGTAAGGAATTTTCAGCATGAACACTTACCCATATAGATTCCGCGCTTTCACAGTCCTCAGCCATGCCATCCATTAAAACTGGAGATATGAAAGTTTTAACAAACATACAGGCCCTCTCCTTTTTATTGAATCTGTATTGGATTACAGTATATTGGGGGGTGTGGCTTAGCACCGGAGAGGAATGGCTGCCTGAGCTCCCGATCCAGACGCTGCTATAATCCGCTTTTTCAGCCCCACTTGAGCCTGCACTTGGCAATGAGCAGACAGACACGAGGACAACCGGCCTCCAACACACCAAGGGACTCCCAGTCTCTCGCAGTCTCCCTGACTTATTCCGCTCTCAGTCTCCCTGACTTATTCCGCTCTCAGTCTGAGAAGAAAGCTGCGGCCTCTTCTTCCAAGATGGCTCCGGCCCGCTCGGTTTCGCCCGCTGGCTCTTCAACCTCCAGAGGCTCTTCGGAGTGTGAGTATGAACGCCCTGCTAAGCGAAGAGACTCTGTTACTTATGCTCACATGAGAGGCTTTGCCGAGGACATAAAAGCTACTTTTACTGCAGCCATAGCAGAAGTGAGGGACGACATGGTGGCAATTGCCACGCGGCTTACGACTATAGAGTCAGCGGGGTCCAAGAGGGATAAAAAGATTAAGACACTCACCACATGATAGCGGGTTTATAGAGCACCAAGGTCACCTAGAAGACCTAGATAACAGAGGCAGGCGGTCAAACATCAGAGTACGTGGCGTCCCAGAGTCAGTAACCGCTGAACAGATCCCATCAGCTCTGATCGCCATCTTTAACGAACTCCTCAGACGACCGAAAGATCAGGAGATTGAGCTTGTGCGAGCCCACAGGGCCCTGCGCCACAAGAGAGGGGAGAATGATCCCCCACGCAACATTATTTGCTGCTTGCAATTCTTTCCTCTAAAGGAGGCCATTATGAAAGCTGCAAGAAGCCAGGATGCAGTGTTTAACGACGCACAGATAGCACTTTTCCAGGACCTATCCCCAATAAATTTAACCCAATGCAAGGCCCTGAAGCCTCTGCTACAGCTACTCACGGAGAAAAACATTTGTTATAGGTGGCGTTTCCCCTTTGCCCTATCGGTCACTGTGGATGACCGCGTCTTTTCCCTTAAAATGCCTTCTGAACTGGAGTACTTTTGTGCTGCTCTGCAGATCTCGGTCCCTAAATTACCACTATGGTACGCAGGTTTCCTGCCTCCTTTACAAGACACTGATAATACTAACACGTCTCAGGAAAGTAAAACCCGCTCCTGCTAAAAAATCGAGGCAGGGATGGAAAACATCAAGCAAGAAGGGATCCCAGAGAGACTCTGATCAAGCCTCACAAGCCAAATGATATTATACTAATGCTTCCACGAGAGTGATTAACCCCTTTTTCTCCCTTATTATAGGTTAATTGTACAGCCGCAGTCTACTGTACTAATATGTCTTACCATTACATGCTATGGCCACCACTATGCTTATGTCCCAGGCTGGCGATTCATACTCAGCTATATAATCTATGGCGTAGTGGGTCTCTCGTGTGATATCACAGTTAATTCTTCATTTGAATACTTATTGTTCATCTGTTTGATGTTTATCTTATATATACTGTTTATGTTATTCATGTAGGGGGCTCCTGCTCCTGATGCACCTATGCTCATTGTATATGGGTTGGGCTGCATGTAGGAGCAGTAGCCTTTCAACATTACTCAGTCTAGTTCGGTTTAGAGTTATATTCTCATTCTTTGTGATCTTTATTTTGTTAACAGTGAGTTTGGTCTTTACCTAAACCACTAGTTAGTATAATACCCTGTCCTCACTGGTCTTTTCTCTACCCTCCCCCCCACCCCCCAACAGAGGGCCTAGCCTTTCTGTCATATTCTCACACTGTAAGTGGCCTGCCGCTTTAACCCGGTACGTCACGTGAGTACGCTTTATTCTCTTGTACTCTAGCATAAAAAGTTCTAACTAAGCTCACTATTGGATTACGAAAAAAGGTCAAATCTAATCGGCCCTAGCCATCAGATTCATCTGCCTTACATAATGGGCTCGATTCACAAAGCGGTGATAACCCAGTTATCACACCTAAAAGACTTTAGGCGTGATAACTATTGCACCTCGCTGGTGAAAAGCCCCTTCTCACGCCTAAACTCAGTTTAGACATGACAAGTTTAGGCGTGATAAGTTTAAATAAGTTTAGATCGCGCGCAAAGTCTTGTGCGCAAAGCAGCGGCATTAAACTCTATGAGACATTTCGCGCGCACCAGACTTTGCTAGCGCAAAACTTTTGATCAGCTGTGCACTGCGGTGCTAACCCAGTTGGTGCTATAGTTATCACGCCTAAACTTATCATGCCTAAACTTATCACGCCTAAACTGAGTTTAGGCGTGATAAGGGGCTTTTCACCAGCGTGCTAACTGTTAGCACGCTTTTGTGAACCAAGCCCAATATGTTTAAAAGAGTCATCAGGCATTCATAAAGAAAATAAGTGCTACTTACCGGGGGCTTCCTCCAGCCCCAGGCTCCCAGCATGTCCTTTGCCGCAGCTCTGCAGTCAGCCATTCGCCGCAGCTCCGTCCCAAACCCCTGTGCTGATGTCATGGTGACCTCCAGGTCGGCCTGTACTGCGCTTGCGCGAGCGGCGCTGTCAATCACTGCCACGTGGGCCAGAGCAGACTGCGCAGGCGTACTGCGCCTGCGCAATCCGCTCTGGCCCACATGGCGGTGATCGACAGTGCCGCTCGCGTAGGTGCAGTACAGGCCGACCTGGAGGTCGCCCTGACGTCATCGCCGTGGACCGGGAGGGAGCTGCAGCAAACGGCTGACTGCAGAGCAGCGGCGAGGGACATGCTGGGAGCTTGGTGCTGGAGGAAGCCCCCGGTAAGTAGCACTTATTTTCTTTAGGATTGTGTGAGGAAACGCGGAAAAGCCGCCGCAAGGGCTCAGAGTGAGGCGGCTGTTTCCGCGTCCAACATGGCGGCACAACGCGGAGAAACCGCAGCATGCCGCATGGGCAGAGCGGTGGAGTCCGCGTTGGAGGCGGCAGATTGCACAGATGGCAGAGTTGCTGACAGTGCAGCCGGACGCGGGGAAACCGCCGATCCCTTAGAGAGCGGGGCGGCGGTCCCCGCGCTTGAATCAAGAATCACATTGCAAGACATGTCTGGTGTGGCTGGGACTGCTAGTCCACACAGATTCAGAAGGATGCGCGCTCAAAGGCAGAGCTTATATGACAGCCAGAAAAGGGTCAGCTGACCAGGCCGGTCAGCTGACATTTTCACCACTTGCCATTGGTCCAGCACTTAGGGAGGTGCTGGGGAGTACCTTACTATATATACTGGGTGCTGGGCATTCTCTGGTTGTCTGCCGTTGCGATCACAACGTGGTAGCACTCAGACCTTGTCTGTATCTGTGTTCTAGCATAGTTTCCAAAGATGTTGACATCAAGGCGTTCACACCTTAGCATTAGAAACATTGAATTGTATTATTTGTTATGACTTTCTGCCTGCCTGACTATTCCTCTGAACTCTGATCTTGTACCTTGCTATTTCTGACATCCTGTTGCCAAACTCTGCTCGTTCCTGGACTCTGTATTTGCCTCCTGATTCTGTACTGTGCTACTCTAATACTCCGTTGCCAAACCCTGTCTGTCTATTGGATTCCGTATCTGCCTCCTGAATCTGTACCTTATCTGTCTGTGTGTTAACGACCTGGCTTGCCGACCTCGAGAACTGGCCTTACTGTGAGAGGCAGTTCCCAGACCTGTTAGTGACACCCTCCCTCTCGGGTGTCACTCACGCTCTGACCTTCCTACCCTCAGCCTAGCTCCTCCCTTCTGGAGAGTCTAGGCCATAGGAAGGAACATACTTCTGGCGAAGTACTCAAAGTATATTGTTGCATCTAAACACTCACTTGTTCTCCCTGGTGTCCAGAGGTTAGTAGATATATCTGATTATCGGTGATACTGCAGATCACCAATAATCGGGTATATTCTGTATTCCTGGTGAGACTGCAGTTCACCGGTAATCAAACCCTTTCTGTGTTACACCGATCGTTACAGATTGCCTGCTAACTCCTTTAAGATCATATTTGCCCTACTTATATGGTCTTTTGCCTCTACAATTTGCAAGATGCCACTTGCCCAGACTTCCCCCTCCACCCCATGGAAAGTAATGTCATGTAATGCTAACGGCCTTAACATTCCTGAGAAAAGGTCAAAATTCCTATCTTTTATAAGACAAGAGCATGCAACTTTTGCCTTTTTTCAGGAAACTCACTTTCGTCATGATGCGGTCCCCAAGTTCTATGACAGATTCTACCCGACTCATTTTCATGCTCCCTCCCCCCTACAGAAAGCTAAAGGAGTATTAATTCTAATTCACCGCTCTATCCAGTTTCAGTTAGTATCTCAATTAAATGATCCTGAGGGGAGATATATTTTCTTACAGGGTAAAATCCATGACAGAGATGTGATGTTGGCATCCATCTACAGCCCAAATAGCAATCAAGTCAGTTTTTTAAGGAAGTGGCAGAAGCTCTCCTGCCTTTCTACGTGGCATGTTAATTTGAGGAGGTGACTTAAATTTATCACTGAACCCCCTCCTGGACACGTCAAATGGGTCTTCATCTATGAGATCTAAAGACCTAAAAAAAATTAAGGAGCAACTAGACAGATTGTCCTTGGGAGACATATGGAGACTATTACATCCTAAAGACAGGGACATTTTTAGCCTGGACTACCTGTTCCTTCAGCTGAGAGATGCCTCTCTGTTTACTCAAGCCTCAGTAGGGGTCCAGTCTCTAGCAGACCATGCTCCGTTTTTTCTTTCATTTAAACCAACTATGTCTTCTCCTACTTCTTTCTGCTGGAGACTGAACCCCTTCCTGCTCGCAGATAAAAACAATGCGGAGTTGCTGATGAGGCACCTCTCTGAATTCTTCCAATCAAACAAAAATGGAGAGCAATCAGACCTATTAGTCTGGGAAACACATAAACCCTATATTAGCGGACACCTAATTTGTATGGGAGCTAAGGCTAAGAGGGAAAGACAGGTTGCAATTGACCATTTGTACATGCGTATTCGCACCGAAAACCAACATAAAAAATCCTTGCAAAACAGGATGCTGGAGGAGTTAACCGCTCTTAGATCTCAGCTATCCACTTCTCTCTCTTATGGGGTTAGACGAAAGTTCTTACTTGCCAATGGCACCTTTTATCAACATGCCAATAAAAGTGGCACGCTTCTTGCCAAGGCTTAGAAGCGCAAATAACAGTAATTCAGAAACCAGAGAAAGACCCACAGTCCTGTGCCAGCTATCGTCCCATCTCTCTCCCAAACACCGATTTAAAAATCTTTGCTAAAATCTTGGCCACAAGGTTACTGCCTATTCTAGAATCCAGAATTCACTCAGACCAAGTAGGTTTTCTACCAGGCAGGGAGGCGAGAGATGGGACGATGCGGGCCATAGGCATTCATGCGTGGCTGACTTGGTATTCGGTGGAGGGATTTTTTCTCTCCATGGATGCCGAGAAGGCTTTTGATAGAGTTGCATGGGATTTTCTTGTGGCCTCTTTGAAACATATGTCATTTGGAAGCCAGATGCTTAACTGGATCTCCTTACTATATTCCAACCCCACTGCAAAAGTCAAGGTGAATGGCTTTTTATCAGACTATTTCCAACTTGCAAATGGCACCTGACAAGGATGCCCCATGTCACAACTAATCTTTATAGTAGTACTGGAACCATTCCTCAACTGGGTCAGAGAAGATGTAAACATTATGGGCATACCTATGGGTGATACAGAGCACAAGGTGTCCGCTTTTGCAGACGACCTCTTATTTTTTCTATCCTCTCCCAACATAACCTTACCTAACCTAATGGAAAAAATGAAGTACTTTGGAATCTTGTCTAACTATAAAATCAATTTGGCCAAGTCTTTAGCTCTAAATATTTCGCTCCCTCCCAATACATGCAAACACCTGAAGACAGTCTTCCCCTTTCAATGGGCGAAAACATCACTTTGTTACTTAGGCATTCAGATACCCATCCATTTATCACAGTGGATCTAAATTTTCTCCCAATTATTAAAAATATAACAGCTGTTATCCAGAAGTGGGGCTCACCCCCCCCCCCGCCTGTCTTGGTTTTGACGCATTGCATCCATAAAGTTGAACGTATTACCTTGCATTTTATATGTGAGCCAAACAGTACCTGTCTACATCTCTCCTAAATACTTTGCTCGTCTACAAGCCTCCATTAATAGGTTTATTTGGGACAAACGTCCAGCCAGACTTAAACATTCATTACTTGCACTAGATAAAGTCAAAGGAGAACTTGGTCTCCCAAATATATATAAATATCATCAGGATGCTGTCTTAAGCAGAATACTAGAATGGTGTTTTCCTGCCACTAGCAAAAGATGGATCCAGGTGGAACAGGCCTTCTCTGACTTCCCATTAAATAAGATACCTTGGCTTCCTCAAACTTGCCTATCTAACTGTAACGATCGGTGTAACACAGAGAGGATCTGATTATTGGTGATCTGCAGTATCACCAAAAATACAGATATATACCCGATTATTGATGATCTGCAGTATCACGATAATCAGGTATATTACTAACCTCTGAAAACCTGAGAGATATGAGTGTTTGGTGTAACAGTAATACTTTGAGAACAATACCAGGAGGACATGTACAAGGCAGTAAGGAATACTGCTAGAGTAAGTACCTTTCCGCAGCCTGAGACTCTCCCGCAGGGAGGAGTCAGACTGGGAGAGGGAAGGACCAGAGCGTGAGTGACACTAATAGGAGGATGTCACTAACTGATCTGTGAACTATCTCTAAACTGGGGAGATAGCTCTCAAGGTCGGACAAGCCAGGTCGGCAACACACGGACATACAAAGTACAAAGACATTAGGCTGATTTGGTAATCCTAAGGCAAGCAGGGTTTGGCAACAGAGTATCAGATATAGCGAAGTACCAAATCAGTGAACAGAAGAGTGGTCAGGAAAGCAGAAAGTCATAACAGATAATAAACAATGCCTAGTCTTGGGTGTGAGCTCCGTGATCATCAACACCCTGGAACTAGTCTGAAGTATAACAGAATGGTAACACAGATTCCTAATCTGGGGTGTGAGATCCTTGATCATCAACACCCTGGAACTAGTCTGAAGTATAACAGAATGATAACACAGATTCCTAATCTTGGGTGTGAGGTCCTTGATCATCAACACCCTGGAACTAGTCTGAAGTATAACAGAATGATAACACAGATTCCTAATCTTGGGTGTGAGGTCCTTGATCATCAACACCCTGGAACTAGTCTGAAGTATAACAGAAAGATAACACAGATTCTGACAATAAGGTCTGAGTGCTTCCACGTAGTGATCGCAATGGCATACAACCAGTGAATGACCAGCACCCAGTATATATAGCACAGTGCTCTCCAGCACCTCCCCTAAGTGCTGGACCAATGGGAACTGGTTGAATCGTCAGCTGACCGTCTTGGTCAGCTGACTCCCTTCTGGCTGTCATAAAAGTTCTGCCTCTCAGCGCGCGCGCGTCCTTCTGAACCTGTGTGGACTATCAGTCCCAGCCACACCAGCCATGTGTTGTGTACCAGCCTCACTGCTATCAGGGCATGCGGCGGTTTCTCCGCGTTCCGCCATAATGGTAGATGTAGGCCTACGTGTGCAAACCGCCGCGTTGGACGCGGAATTAGCCGCCTTGTTCTGAACACACGTGGCGGCTTTTCCGCGTTTTCTCACACTAACCTACTAAAATCCAATCCTCTGATACAATCCACTTTAACAATCTTTTGTCAGTTTACATCCAGAGGCAACCTGTCTAGTGCCCCAGGTCCTTGAACACCAATTATTGACAACCCTGAATTTCCGCCAGGCCTTGAGAAGACCTTTTTAAAAGGTCTGAAATCCAGAGATATTAGACTCAAAGACATGTCCAGGAGGGGCATTCCTACTCCTATTCAAAACCTGAACATTTTTAATGAAGGAGAATCTTGCCCCCAGTGGGCCTACTTACAATTAAAGAGCTTCATTAACTCATCTTCTAAAAAAATGCAATCTTTCCAGAAAACTGACAGACTTTGAAATCAAAGTATCCTCCCATCTTCCACATCGTCACTTTGTGTCATGGATGTATAAAGCAATACCACCCCTGGTCGTGAGGAACACCCCCTTCCTCCTAATGATGTAAACATTGCATAATACATCATCAAAAATGGATCAAGACCAAAATTATGCATACCGTATATACTCGCCGAATTTTTGACCCCCAAAAGTGGGCCAAAAGTTGGGGGGGGTCGGCTTGCTTGCGAGTGATGTGGTCCGTGGGGCGAGCTGCTGTGAATTATTTACACGGGCGAGCAGGAGACGGAGAGGGAAATAGAGGAAGCCGCCGGGTAAGCTAATAGCAGTGGCAGCCGCGGGGGGGGGGGGGCGGCGGGCGAGGGGTCCACCTACACATACTGGGCACTATCTACCTGTACTGAGCACTATACTAGCTATAATGGGGCACTATACTAGCTATACTGGGCAGTATACTAGCTATACTGGGCACTTTACTAGCTGTACTGGGCACTATACTAGCTATACTGGGACACACTGGGGAGATAACGCGGCCAGCATTTCCTACCCACGGCTTATATGAGGGTCAATCATTTAAAAGTTGGGGGTCGGCTTATATGCGGGTCGGCTTGCTTGCGAGTATATACGGTAAATATGATAAGCATAGTGTGAATGAACATAGGCTGTTAAATTCATGCAGACACTTATTCACAGCATGTACACATACCAGAAATATCATTGATGAGCTCCTGTCACTCAGTCATAGATTCAAATCCATTGGCTCCAAGAACTGCGCTGAACCGTCGTGCCCCGCCGATACCTCCAAGCGAGCCTGCCCCTGTGAGTGGTTGCCATCGCAACACTCTACCCAGGAGGGAGCGCTCCATCGTGCGAGCCAATCCGCGCACTGCAGGCGGGGCTATGCGTACACATCACTAACAACATCACACCGCTAAATCTGCTGGATTCTGCTGGGATGTCGCTTAGCATCCAAGGTTATGCACCCGAAGTAACTACAAGGACAAGTGTGCCTCTCTGCATCCTTTAACTTTCCCCAAGGATGTATAAAGCTCTTCTCTACCTAAAAGTCCCTGACAGACTCCCATACCAAGAAAATGGGACCAGGCCCTAGGAAAAAAATGTACAGAGGAGCAATGGGACCACATCCTGACAAATTCTCTTAAAGGCTCAACTAATGTCAGCACGCAAGAATTAACCACTTCAGCCTAACTGGACGAAAATTTTCATCCAGTTAGGCTGCGCTCACTCCCGCGGGTCGCGCGCTCTCCCGCGGGCCCCCCCGTGCGCGCCCCCGCTGCTGGCCGTTAGCCTAGTGATCAATGAAAGGGATTATAAATCCCTTTCACTGATCGGATCCTCCGGAGAAAAGCCGACAGCGTCTCTTCAGACGCTGCGGCTTTTCTGAGATCACAAAGTTCCCCGTCTTCATACTTCTTCCTGGGAGCGAGATCGATCGCTCCCAGGACTTTTTGACTGTGGCCATCTAGTGGCCAAATAGCAAACTACACCAAAAACACTTAGAATTGAATAAATACAATTTAAAACTTTTAAAATCCCCTGTTTACCTCCCACACCAAAAAATACCCACATACAAGTTTTAATAAAAAATAAAATAAAAAATTACAATAATAAAAAAATAAAAAACATAAATAGTTACCTAAGGGTCTGAACTTTTTAAATATTCATGTGAAAGGAGTATATCAAAATGATTTATTAAATGATGGGCTTCTAAAGTGATGGGCGCAAATTGAAAAAATGCACCTTTATTTCCAAATTAAATATCGGCGCCATACATTGTGATAGGGACATAATTTAAATGGTGTAATAAGCGGGACAAATTGGTAAATAAAGTACATAGGTTTTAATTATGGTAGCATGTATTAATTTCAAACTATAATGGCCAAAAGCTGAGCAATAATGATTTGTTTCCATTTCTTTCTTAATATTCCTGTTAAAATGGGTTTAGAATAAAATAATTCTCAGCAAAATGTATCACCCACAGAAAGCCTAATTGGTGGCGGAAAAAACAAGATATAGATCAATTCATTGTGATGAGTAGTGCTAAAATTATTGGCAAATTAATGGGAGGTGAAAGTTGCTCAGATGTAAACAAATCTCAACCCTGTAGGCTGAAGTGGTTAAACTATAAAATTTAGCTCGCATTGGTATAATACTGCAAAATTGCAGAAAATGGGTCTTGCTGACAATGATAAGTTCTGGAGATGTGGGAACACAGGGGGTGACCTCTTACACATCTTCTGGACTTGCCCTAAAATACTAAATTTCTGGCAAAAGGTTCATTACTGGGCGAAGAAAATCTCCATCGATATTCCTTTCACCCCAGAAACGTATCTTCTCCACTAAATCCCTTTTTCTTTCAAATCCTAAAAAAATTGTGTACTGATACATCTGATCAATGCAGCTAAAGCAACAATCCCATGCCTCTGGAAATCAGATTTCCAGAGGCATGGGAATCTTCAATTTCCCAATGGTGGGATAGAGTTAACCGTATTGCGGACATGGAGGAGATTGTTCTTACAGCCCAAGATAGAGTAGTTTACTGACGCCAAAACTGACGGCTGACTGAGCCATGGGGAGAGGGGAAATTCCCCTCACACTTGATCAGTTAACTCTATGTGTAGCTCTGTGTGTGACAGAGAGAGACAGGACACAGGAGCTGCAGTTGTTGGGAGCTCTGTTTCTGACTGAAGTGTCTGAAGAGAGCAGAAGAAATGTAACTAATTGTCACAGCTTGTTCATATTGTTTTTGCTTTCAGAGTTTGATATGTTTGATATTTGCTTTCTGTAGTCTGATATGCAACTCTGGCTGTGCATTGAAGCAGACACCCCTTCTGCAATTGATTTATCCCAATATAGCTAAATCCTACCCTCAATAAATTACAGCTTTTGCCTCTGATATTTAACATGAAAAGTAGGAAAATGTTTACACAGCTACTTAGACATTATTTGTACATTGTCATTTTAGAACACTTGGGTATCGATAGTATTCCTTTTAAAAGTGAAAAAAAAAGATACAGTATATTGTGACCAAAACAGGAGGAGCGGACAGTGGTAAATGTGATCTTGCAAGACATGTTAGTGAGATATGTGATTTGGTTGGTTCCAATTCAGGAACAAAAGAATGGATTTAAAAAAAAAAATTGGGGGGGGGGGGGGGGCGGGGAAGGGGGCTAGGTGAAGGGACAATCAGGAAAATTTTAATTAATCCTAAATGTAAACCCTCTGAGTCCATTCATAAAATATTACAAATTAGAGCTTGTCTTAGATGTAGAATGAGGCTGACCTCTTGAGGAATTAATATGTTAGATTGCAGGTCATTGCCAAGTCTGGTTTACTTATGATTCTTGTTGTTTGAACTGAGTGTTATTGCTATGTATGGTCTTCATGACTCACCCTTTATTTTTCAGCTATACACCTATCCCCACGTAGGGTTTACATGTTGTCCTCCTGCCCTTCAGGACCAGGAGAGATCTGCACGTTTCTCCTGTTTTTTTCCGGTTCAGATGATGGTAAATTTACTTGGTTATTGCCAAACACAGGTTAGCTGCATTTGGCTCTATTGTTTTTTTTCCTCTATCTTTGGTCAAATGTTTTGATGGTAATCTGCAGACAATCCTACGGTCTTATTTCCATGATTATCCACCATAACATTATTTCACTCAATGTGAGAAGTTTGATTTCCCCTATGAAAAGGAGGAGGGCCCTGCTGTCATTGCTGCGTCAAAGACCTGATATTATTTGCCTGCAGGAAATGGACTTTACGTCCGCCTCCTGCCTGCGTTTCTTCCATAAACATTATACTGGGATCTTCCATGCCACTGCGATGAAGAAGCATAGGGGGGTTGCTGTCCTGATTAAGAATTCATTGCCTTTAACGATTAACCTGGTTGAAGCAGACCCCAAAGGGCGATACCTTAAACTGCTAGGTACTCTGTGTGATAAACGCCTTTTCCTTATTAACTGTTTCGCCCCTCCTGACAAAGCGCTTCAAACCCTTACTGAAATACAAGACGGACTAAGTATTGGCCCAAATAATTTATTTAGCTGGCGTGGGGACTTCAACTTGACCCTAAATGAGAAATTGGATAAATCTGTTTTATCGCTTGGTAAATTGTCCAAAACCCAACTTGCTGAATTACTGACTATGCTAGAAGATAATTTATTAACTGACGCCTGGAGAGAACTATATGGGGATAAGAAGGGTTATACCCACTTTTCCAGTTCCCATGGGACGTATGCAAAAATAGATCACATATTAGTAACAACTTCTACAGTCCCGCTCCTCCAATATTTACACCATATCCCTAATTCCTTTTTAGACCATCACACCTTATTAGTTAGTTTTGACCTTAAAACTCAGCCTATGTCCCATCTCTGGTGGAGATTTAATGAATTTCTTGTAATCAATGAAACTACTAGGTCGACCATTGAAAATCACCTCACTGATTATTTTAACACTAACGACATGGAGGATGTTTTCCCATTGACTCTCTGGATGACTCATAATAAGACCGTTATACGGAATTACTTAATAAAAACTGCATCACAGATTAAAAAACTGCACCTGGAAGATTATGATAACCTCCAATTCAAAACGCTGAGACTGCAGCGCATGCATCAGCACTAGAGATGGCCCGAACGCTTTACGGGCGAGCACTATTTGGCAAAGATCGGGTATTTGCGCTATTCATGGCACATGGCGCTATTTGACCCGCCCCCCATACATCATCATTGGGCTACATTTTTAACCCTTACATCACAGTCAGCAGGCAAATGGCAGTCAATCAGCCTGCACTCCCTCAAAGACCCCTCCACCCCCTATAAAAACGCTGCAGTACCTGCCATGTTCCAGTCTGTCTTTGGCTGGAATAGTGAGAGGAAGGCACAGAGCTTGCTGGAGATAGGGAAAGCGTTAGCTAGGCTTGTTTATGTTGATCCTCGCTGTCTGATTGCTGTTTAAACACCCCAAACAGCCCTTGAGAGGGCTACTTCATCATTCATCTGCTGTTTTTTTTTTTTGTGTGTGTGCGACACTCCACAGCCTACCACAGGCACCCACCATTGTGCCCAGTGCCAACTATAATTGTGTGTCACAATAGATACAAGCACAGTAGTGCTCCGGGGCCTCTGTTATTATCACTAAATTGTGTTTGAACTGTTGCATATTCTCAGTGTCTGTCTGAGTGCACAGACAGAGCCCACTGGCACTGGCTCACACCTGTGCCCACTTCTAGTGATATTGAATTGTGTGCCTACATAACAGCACACAAGCAGAGCACTATCACCACTGCTCCAGGGCCTGTGTTATCACTGTATTGTGTTTGACTTCACCTGTTTCATATTCTCAGTGTCTGTCTGATAGTGCACAGGCAGAGTCCACTGCAACTGACCAACACCTGTGGCCACCTCTAGTGAGATTAAATTGTGGCGACACCACCACAAATGGCAGGCCGGCTGTAATTTGTTGTTGTAATTTTTTTTACAAAAATAGTTTTTAAATTTAAATAACATTGAAATTTAGTTTTTGGTTTTTTTTTCTTTTTTTTTTAAATAACTTTGAATTTGAGTTGTTTGTATTCATTTTTTCATAAAACACTTTTTTAAAATAATTTTTTAGACAATAAATTTGACACCTATGCTTTAAGAAAATAGGTTTGTAGACTAAGCCTGTCTGGTATTTGCTTCAGTTGAGCACGTATGCAGCACCACACACGCACACCTAAGGGCCTTACAGACCTGTTAGCGCTCAATCTCAGTAAACGTGCTGTTTGGTCTGTCAGTGTGAAGTGGGTATAACCCTTACATTACCACCCTGGACATTTAAAAGCAGCCTTTTTTTCCTCCAATGTATGAATGCACTGTGATTTCTGCACTTCAGGGATTAAAACCCGATTCTGCGTCAGCTCCATAATTTTTGGTGGGACTTTTGGCATGGATTCCCCTGCCTTTAAAACAAGTGTTCCATCACTTTTTTGGCCAGAAACAGTCTTTGTAGGTTTCTAAATTTGCCTGTCCATTGAAATCTATGGCGGTTTGCCCAATTTGCACGAATTCGTACTTTTCCCGGAAGTTCACGTACGTCTGGTTACTGAGAAGCTGATACTTAAAGAGACTCCGTAACAAAAATTGCATCCTGTTTTTTATCATCCTACAAGTTCCAAAAGCTATTCTAATGTGTTCTGGCTTACTGCAGCACTTTCTACTATCACCATCTCTGTAATAAATCAACTTATCTCTCTCTTGTCAGACTTGTCAGCCTGTGTCTGGAAGGCTGACAAGTTCTTCAGTGTTGTGGTTCTGTGATACATCTCCCCCCTCCAGGCCCCTCTCTGCACACTGCTGTGTGTTATTTAGTTTAGTGCAGCTTCTCTCTGCTCTCTTATCTTTTACAAGCTGGATAAATCCTCCTCTGAGCTGGCTGGGCTTTCACATACTGAGGAATTACATACAGGCAGAGCTGTCTGCACTCTGCAGGAAGAAACAGCCTGACACTTCAGTGGAAGATAGCTGCAGGGGGAAAGAAATACACAAATGATCTCTTGAGATTCAAAAGGAAGGGTGTATACAGCCTGCTTGTGTATGGATGTATTTTCTATGTGTGGACATACTGTACATCAACCTACTTCCTGTTTTGGTGGCCATTTTGTTTGTTTATAAACAAACTTTTTAAAACTGTTTTTAACCACTTTTAATGCGGCGAGGAGCGGCGAAATTGTGACAGAGGGTAATAGGAGATGTCCCCTAACGCACTGGTATGTTTACTTTTGTGCAATTTTAACAATACAGATTCTCTTTAAGAATTTTAGACTATCTGATTAAGGCGTTGAGAAATGAATTACAAGCAGAAAGAAAAATATGAAATTTATATGAAATATTGCAAGACCTTTAATTTATGTCGGCAACAGTCTGCTTTTAGGACCATTGTAGTCGATTACACACTCCAATGAGTTCTGGGTCACCATGAGCTTGCTGGTTAGTCTGTGCCTCTCGGATTCACAAGCCCTACTCCATAGAGCCAAATTAATCCATGCCATGCACTGATGAGGATCAAACAATCCTAAACAGTCTGTATGCATGCTGGATTATTAAGGCTCTGTACAAATTAACAAGCTGACACATCATTGCATTCCAGCGGTTCTGGAGGTGTGTTTAGCTTTTAAGGGTACAATGGTTAATTTGCATATATTCAGCAGTGTTGCTCTGGGAGACATCTCAAGCTCACTCCAACCTGAATTATCGCAAATTCTTTCTGTTTTAGGAAAGCAAACTTTTGTTTTTCAGTTAAAGTCAACTGAGATTGCGACAGTTTTAGAATTTTTATAAAAGGGGGATTAACCTTAAGCACAATTAAGGTTCAGATTTCTGTTTTTAGATAAGCTGTTAGCTATGCATCCGTTGATTTCTCATTTTGTTAGATCGGTAGAAAGGAATAGACCAATCTTAATTAAATTGGTCTTAAAGAGACACTGAAGCGGGAAAAAAAATATGATATAATTAATTGGTTGTGTACTATGAATAATTACTAGAAGATTAGCAGCAAAGAAAATATTCTCATATTTTTATTTTCAGGTATATAGTGTTTTTCTAACATTGCATCATTCTCTAATATGTGCAGATTACACAACACTCTGCATTCAAAATGATTCTTTCAGAGCAGTCTGTGAACTAATGACCTCTCCTCTGGCAGAGAAAAAGACATTTGTTTACTTACAGTTGAGATAATAAAAGTCAGAAGTCAGCCCTCTCCACGACTTTGAAAGTCGTAGAGTTTAATTGCTTTATTGCATAGAGATAACAACTAGAGTTTCTTAACTCTTCCTGTACTGGAAACAATTAGACTGATGTATCTGATCTTAATGTTCTATTTCTTAGCTCCACTACGCATACAAATCATAATATCATAATTTTTTTTTCACTTCAGTGTCTCTTTAAAGCCAGCTCTACTTTGTTCTTTGCTCTAAAAGATTCCTCACAGCTTGAAAGCTACTATCCCAGAATTTTTTTTTAGCAGAACATAACTGAAATGGTTAAACAAAGCACTTTGTCCTGCTATTCAGCTTCAAATCCGTATCCAAACTGTAGAGAACAGTATCTCTGTTTACATTCCAATGTTGTTACAATGTGTGTAAGCACAGTGTAAGGCCTCTTGCACACTGCAAGCGATTCAGATTCCGCTTTTTAATCAGTTTTTACATCCAATTCAGATTCTGATTTGCAGTTTGCTCCCTGCACACTGCAAATCGGAATCTGAATCGGATGTAAAAACTGATTAAAAAGCGGAATCTGAATCAGAATCGCGTGCAGTGTGCAAGAGGCGTAACAGGTGAAAAGGAGCTCTTTGTGAAGCTCTCTGTGCTTGAAGCATACAAACAGCTCAGAACAAAATATGTTAATATATTATAAAAAACTGTTTGAATAAAATGCAATGACCGCTTTTAGGGCACAATAAACTGCACTTTGGAAACTTGTAATTTGTAAACAGACTATAAAAGCAAATATGATAACTGTATGAGTAATAAAAAGTAGGAAAACACATCTTTTTGAATGTCATGTCGGAGATTCAGACCACTTTAAGCCTTTTGTTGAAAGCATTAATAAACCTTCATTTAATTCCATGCAATAAATGGAGTGTCGTCTTCTTACACTGAAAACAGTATTTTTAGTTTGTATTACTTTTGCAAGAAGGATTAGTGAATTGGAAGCATACACAACATGGAGACACTGGATGGAACCGTTGAAGATGAGGTGGGTGGAGTAAAACCGGAGCAAGAAGCAGAGGTAGCCGCTAGTTGGGTCACAGTTAGAAGGGGTAGGGGAAAAAGTGGCAGGGAGGCTAGTCCAGAGTTGTCCCTCACTAATAAGTATGCTTGTTTACGTAATATTGGGGAGGATGATTCAGGAGTAGCAATGCTGCAGCAGGATGTGCTCCTTAGCAACCAATGGGCAGACTGCTGTAACAAGAAAGGGAATAGGAGTGCAGCTAAGGCTAGACAGGTACTGGTGGTAGGGGATTCAATTATTAGGCGCACAGATAGGGTAATCTGTCGAAGAAACCGTGAATGCCGTACAGTCTGTTGCCTCCCGGGTGCTCGGGTTCGGCATGTAGCGGAAAGAATTGACAGATTATTGGGTGGGGCTGGGGAAGACGCGGCTGTCATGGTAGACATTGGCACCAATGACAAAGTTAGTGGGAGATGGAAGGTCCTCAAAAATGATTTTCAGGTACTTGGAGATAAACTTAAAGCAAGGACCTCCAAGGTGGTGTTCTCTGAAATGCTGCCAGTGCCACGTGCTACATTTGAGAGACAGAGGGAGCTTAGGGAGTTAAATAAGTGGCTGAGAAATTGGTGTAGGAAGGAAGGGTTTGGGTTCCTGGAGAACTGGGCAGACTTTGCAGTCGGCTACAGGTTCTACAGCAGGGATGGGCTGCACCTTAATGGGGAGAGTGCAGCTGCATTGGGGGAGAAGATGGCTAAACGGTTGGAGGAGATTTTAAACTAGGATCTGGGGGGAGGCGGGAGGATAAAGTCTCAATATGTAAACAAGATAAGGTAAAAAGACAGTGGGAGCCTAACATTATGGGGGGTGGAGAGGGGGTGGGGACAGTGTAAAGATTAAAGTGGATCCGAGATGAACTTTTACTCCTTGCATAATTGTGTTCCTTACATATAGTTTATAGGGCATTCCTCAAGCCAAATACTTGTTTTCTTTTGTTTTAATACCCTAATTTCCTATAAACTAAACAAGCCACACCCACAGCTTCTCCAGAGTGCCTTGGCGCTTGCAAGGGATTGTGGGATTTCAGTCTGGGCAGGTGAAAAAAGTGTTACTAGCTATAGATTTCAGAGGCAGAGTTTTCACAATCTGAGAGCTGCAGTGCAGATACAGATCAGTTGCCTGTGTAATGGAGGAGATAAGAGTGGAGTTTTCACAGAATATGCAGATTAGCATGCCTAGCTACAGATAAGCTTGCCTGTGTGTAATTGTGTAATAGTGACAAGCAGAAAACATGTCTGCTCCCATTGTATCACAGAAAAAAATATTAATATACTGTTGAAGCTGTTTGAAGATACATTTGCTGTGTAAACTATCTTAACTTTAGATAAGATATATAGACAAGTCACTTGTTATATTTAGTTTTTCATCTTGGATCCGTTTTAAGGAGGTTGGTAAAACTTCAAGTAGCCTATTTCATGTAAACAAAATTGGTAAATGTGGTGGTAAAAATATAAAGTGCATGGTAACCAATGCTCGGAGCCTTGCAAATAAAATAGACGAACTAGAGTTCATTCTGAATGACAAAGGCTATGACCTTGTGGGAATAACCGAGACATGGATGTATGAAAGCCATGACTGGATAGCTAATTTAAAAGGATACAATGTGTTTAGGAGGGATAGAACAGGAAAAAAAGGTGGAGGGGTTTGTCTCTTTGTCAAGAATTATTTTACAGCTGTCCCCAACGATGAGATGGAGAAAGATTGCGAAGATGTGGAGTCCGTTTGGGTAAATATTCATGGTGGAAATAAAAGTTGCCAATTGCTTATTGGGGTATGCTACAGACCACCTCATATTGATGAAGCTGCAGAACTGCGATTACTACAGCAGTTTGAAAAAAGCTGCAAGTAAAAATGAGGTCATAGTTATGGGCGACTTCAACTTTCCAGACATTGACTGGGGTATTGAGGCTACCCATTCGGGTAAAAGCAGCAGATTTCTGGCAGCACTACAGGACAATTACTTGACTCAAATGGTAACTGAACCAACTAGGGGGAATGCGTTACTGGATCTGATCATTTCTAATAGACCAGATAATGTATCAAATGTGCAGGTTCAAGAACATTTGGGAAATAGTGATCACAACATGATAACGTTTGATCTGGTGACTGATAGGCCACGGGGCAGCGGGACCACTAAAACTATGAATTTTAGAAAAGCAAAGTTCAATCAAATTAGGCAGGCACTAAATTTGGTGAACTGGGATAATGTACTACAAGGGGAGGACACTGAAGGGAAATGGCAAGCTTTTAAACTTATTCTCAATCAATATTGTAGTATGTATATCCCATATGGAAACAAAATGTCTAGGAATAAAAAAAGGCCTCTATGGATGAATAGAAAGGTTAGGGATAAAATGAAGAGGAAAAAGAATGCCTATAAGGTACTAAAACAGGAGGGGACCGAGGCTGCACTGAGCAATTATAAGGAGTGCAATAAAAATTGTAAAAAAGAAATTAGGCAGGCAAAGATTGAAGCTGAAAAACAAATCGCTAGGGATATCAAATCTAACCCAAAAAAGTTTTACAAGTACATCAACTCTAAAAAAAGAAAAGTTGACTGTACAGGACTCCTAAAGGATGAGGGTGGGAACTCAATGGTGGATGACCAAGGTAAGGCAGAGTTATTAAATGCTTTCTTTGCTTCTGTCTTCGCAAAGGAAACAGCACTGTTGCAAATTACAGAGGCAGAAGAGTCTCAATCTTCTAAGTGTAATATTAAATACTTAACGCAAGAAAAAGTGAAGGCAAGACTAAATAAATTAAAAATAGACAAGGCACCTGGCCCGGATGGCATGCATCCTCGGGTCCTAAGGGAATTAAGTTCAGTTATAGATAAAACCCTTTATCTTATCTTTTGTGACTCTCTTGCAACTGGCAGAGTCCCAGTGGATTGGCGTACAGCCCACATTTTCCCATTATTTAAGAAGGGCAAAAAATCAGATCCAGGAAATTATAGACCTGTAAGCTTAACATCAGTTGTATGCAAACTATTTGAGGGGTTACTAAGAGACACTATACATGACTTCATAGTAGAAAATAATCTTATTTCTCAGCATCAACATGGGTTTATTAAAGACAGGTCCTGTTTGACCAACATGCTCAGCTTTTATGAGGTAGTGAACGCTAATATGGATATTGGGAATGCTGTAGATGTGATATACTTGGACTTTGCAAAGGCCTTCGACACTGTTCCCCACAAAAGTCTGGTGCAAAAGTTGAGGATACAAGGACTGGGGAAGAGTCTGTGTGCATGGATAGGGAACTGGCTAATGGACAGAAAACAAAGAGTTGTGGTCAATGGATCATACTCAAAATGGGAGACTGTTAGCAGTGGGGTCCCACAGGGGTCTGTACTGGGTCCAGTGCTCTTCAATGTATTTATTAATGACCTAGTAGATGCAGTAGGGAGCAATGTTGCTATTTTTGCAGATGATACAAAATTGTGCAGAATCATCAACTCTCAGGAAGATAGTGTCATATTGCAACAGGATCTGGATAGGATGGCTATATGGGCACATAAATGGCAGATGAAATTCAATGTTGAAAAATGTAAAGTCATGCATTTTGGTTGTACCAATGGTCTAGCACCATACAAAATAAATGGGATACAGTTGGGGACATCAAATTTGGAGAAGGACTTAGGAGTACTCATCGACAACAAGTTAAATAATCGTACTCCATGCCAAGCCGCTGCAGCTAAAGCTAACAAAATTTTGGTATGCATTAAAAGGGAAATAAAAACTCGAGATGCTAGCATAATATTGCCCCTGTTTAACTCTCTAGTAAGGCCACATCTGGAATATGGAATTCAGTTCTGGGCACCACATTACAAAAAAGATATTGCAGTTTTAGAGCAGGTGCAGAGACGAGCAACAAAATTGATACGTGGGATGGAAGGTCTCGCTTACCAAGAAAGGTTAGATAATCTGGGTTTATTTAGTCTAGAGAAAAGACGCCTTAGAGGAGATCTAATTAACATGTATAAATACATCAGAGGGCAATATAATAGCTTGGCAGATGAGCTTTTTGTCCCTAGGCCCTCTCAAAGGACTAGAGGACATGATCTGCGCATGGAGGAAAAACGGTTTAGCCATTTATTTAAGAAAGGGTTCTTTACAGTAAGAGTTATTAAGATGTGGAATGCATTGCCACAGGAAGTCGTTATGGCAAACTCTATACCTGCATTTAAAAGGAGCTTAGATGCTTTCCTTGCGTTGAAAGACATCCATGGCTACAATTACTAGGTAATGCCTAATGATGTTGATCCAGGGATTTTATCTGATTGCTATCTGGAGTCGGGAAGGAATTTTTCCCTTTTGGGGCTAATTGGACCATGCCTTGTAAGGGTTTTTTCGCCTTCCTCTGGATCAACAGGGATAAGTGAGGGAGCAGGCTGGAGTTGTACCTTGTACTGGTTGATCTCGATGGACGTATGTCTTTTTTCAACCAAAATAACTATGTAACTATCTTGTAAAGAACCATATTGCATTATACATGACAGAATTATTCTGTTATTCTGAGAACAAGTACAGAATTTGTATCAAAGGCAAGGGATTTATTCTATACAACTCAGGAAATAGTATTACCATCATCTGAATACCTCAAATGAGAAGGAATTTGAGTGGCATCAGTTGGATGTCAGAAATATTCTAATTACATATCTGGAGAAAGTAAAATCCATAAAGAAGTTGGAACTTTATTTATATATTTTACAGGCAAGTTAGGTGGTCAAAAAATATCAAAGAAGACAATAGTTAAGTGTATCAAATTATGTATCTGGGAAGCCTATAAGATCATGGAAATGAATACTCCTAAAGATCTTGGGTCTCACTCTACAAGAGCGACAGATACAACCGGGGCTTTCATAGCTAGTGTCTCACCCCTTTAGACTTGCAAAGCAGCGACATGGAAGTATCTGGGGACATTCATGCATTCTTGCAGGCAGTCAGCCCACCCTAATAGGTTGGTCATGTCATTTTTTGGTTGTCTGAAAGTGTACTTGTCCTGGTTGGTTACTGGAAAAAACAGGGATTAGTTTACCTGGTAATGCTATTTTAAGTAACCCTCCAGGGCAGGTGGGTATTCCCCCCCCTATGTATGTGTGTGTTTGTTTGTATATATGTATGTATGTAAGTAACTATGTATGTTAAGATAATGTTTACATATGGTATTTGACTATATTTTTATGATCATGCCAGAGTGTAGAGTTTTTTCATTATATGTTACACTGACATAAGATGGTGTTTATAGACCCGTTCTTTTTTCGTGTTCACATACTGCCTGACACCTGACATTTGATTTATTTTTTAGAGAGGCTTTTGGATGTTTCCTGGAAGTAAACCGATCTCGAAGTGTACCTGTCCTGGAGGGTTGTTTATAGGACAATTGAAGTGAGAAGAATGTGGAGGCTGCCATATTGATTTCCTTTTAAACAATACATGTTGCCTGAAAGCCTCACTGATCGGTTTGGCTGCAGTAGTGTCTGAATCACACCAGAAACAAGCCTGCAGCTGTTCTTGCCAGATCTGACAATAATGTCAGAAACACCTGCTCTGCTGCATGCTTGTTCCGGGTCTATGGTTAAAAGTATTAGAGGCAGAGGATCAGCTGGCTAGCCAGGCAACTGGTATTGCTTAAAAGGAAATAAATATGGAAGCCTCCATATACTTCTTGCTTCAGTTGTCCTTTAAAATAGCATTACCAGGTAAGCTAATACCTGGTTTCACTGCATAATGATTCTGCCCAGAATCCTTGTTCTCAGCAGCTCCAAGTCAGATCGATCATGGCAAGAACCAGCATTTCCAGTCTGTATACAAATGCTATTTTGTTTGAAAATGCCATAGTTCCGATAGATTTTATTTTGAATCAAGGTTTATATCAAATCTATTGTAATACAGTAAACACCTTTTACCCCTACCCCAAAATAAAAAAACTTTAAAAAAAAAAATGACATTTAAAAAAAATAAATTAACAGTTAACCTAGGAATTTTTTAATATGTATGCCATGATGCTATATTACTGTTATTTTTGTAAATAAGGGCTTGTAATTAATGATATAGTATAAAAAAAACCACTGAATGGAAAAATACACCTTTATTTCTAAATAAAATATCATCCCCATGCATTGTACTAAGAAAATAAATTTGAATGTTGTTAACTATTATTAATAACTGTGACAAATGGGCAAATTGGGCTGTTTTATATACAGTAGCACTTTTTATTTTTTAAATATAATGGCTTAGACCTGGGAAATGAATTTAAAAAAAAGCCTCTTCTTATTCTCTTTAACCACTTACCGACCGCCCACTGCACAGGGGCGGCCGGAAAGTGGATCCCGCAAGGACCAGCTCATGCCCAGAGGTGACGGTCCTTGTAGGGGCATGGGCGTGTCAAGGCTGAAGACAGGGCCAAGTAAAAGTTTGGGTAATGGAGCTCAAGACTCCAAGTACACGTTGGCTTTGGATACCCAAATTAGTAGGCCGAAGCCTATGACCCTTTACCCTTCAGTGGAAGAAGTGACACGACACCAGAGGATAGCTTAAAATCACTTCCTTGTTTAATGAATTCCGGTCAAAGCTTTTATTCAGTAGGAACAGTAAGGTGATGTAAAAATTATCCAATCATAGCAAAGCAAGTAAGAACCAATCACAGCCTGGGGGTTTAACTTTTCCCTGACCAATCCTAGTAAGGGATGTATGTACCGCTTCAGCCAATCCTGGCAGAGAATGTATATGAAATGTATGGAAGGGAAATCCAACACATCCCACCAGGGGGAGCTCGTTCCTAAAATATGATAGTGAAAACAAGTTAGCTCAGGACAAGTCTTATCTGGGTGACACTGTCCCAGAGACCCCAGTGTCCTCGGTCATCTATCTAAATTAAACATGCTAAGCAAAGAAGTGGCTTAGTTACACAGTGGAAAGCAAATAAAGTCAGTAGACTTTCGACTTGTTTTTTACAAAGAAAATCAATACTTGCTGACACAGTAAATTTAGCAGAGAAATAGCTTTCCTGAACAGTTCTGAATTCTAAGAGAACCTGTCATTCTAATAGTTATTGGGCCTACAAGGGCTTATGTTCATCTATATTAATATTAAAAACCTCACATTCCCCCCTTTGATCATATATGATCACACAAATTATTACAATTACATAAATAATTACAAAATAAATTATTTTAACAATATTCCAAAAAAACTTAATCTTGCCTAGCCAAGTAGATGGAAGCTGATGCCCAGCTCAAGGCCCCCAGAGGAGCTGTTAACCCCTTACTGGACATAGACCCTACTTTTACCCTTGTGGCAGTCCCCAGGACATTCAAGCCTCTAGGTTCCATCTACTGTCCCTATCTGGAAAGAAAAATGTTAGACACAAAAGTATGTATGCATATATTTTCTTAAACTAAAGAGTTTTCATAGCCCGAGGTGGATGATTCAGAATTTAAATGAGACCTCCTCCTCTGGACCAGGTAAATGCGCGTAGCGTTTGAAGATTGAGTACACCTGCTAATGAAACACATAACGAGTCTATAGATAAAGTAAATGAAAAAGATAGCAACAAAAAACATTATTAGATAAACAGCAAACTGTTTAAAGAACCTGCCAATTGAACCAAACCAATCTCCAAAACTAAATCCTTTAAAAGGATTCCACCCTTCGTGACCTATCTCCCTAGCTTGGTGCTGCAGCTCCTGTACCTTCTGCAGATGATTATAAACGATATCCCCTGTGTCATCAATCCAAGTACAGCAGTCCGATCCGATGATTGCGCACATTCCGCCCTGTGACGCTAGTAAGTAATCCAGCGCCAACTTCTCCTGTAACGCTAACTTCCTTACTTGAGATATTTCAACTGTATTGGCTGTAATGGCAGCTATGGTTTCATTAAACATCTTATCAATTATACCAGAGTAATTATTTAGTCTTATCATCATCTGAGAACCCCATCCTGTCCAATGTGGGAAAATGGCCCAAGCTAAGTCACCTAAGGTGAACAAGTTTCTTTTGTACAAATAGTTATGTGGTAACAAATATTTTTTTGCAGTGACTGCATTTTCATCTACTACTGCAATGGCTGGGGCTAGGGTAGCTATGGTGCATTGGCCATGGCTTCCTCTTGGTAACCAGGCGTAGGCCCAGCGTCCACACACAAAGTAGTAGGGAGGTTGCAGTGTAATTATTCCTTGTGAAAACATCTTTTTGGAAACATTTGAATGTGCTCCTGCTCCTATCATGGCAAGCTCTAACCTTAACAAGTTCCAACACTCTGGAATGTGGATAGCACCAGGGATTGTAAGATTACACAAAGTCTTATTAATACCTTTATCTGAGGGAAAGTTCATAGGACCATTTGGATGCTCTAAAAGCATAAGTAAAGCAACACCTAATGACCAAGCATCATCTTTTATATCATCCTTTGTTACATTTTTCCAGAGCATGGACAAATTTAAAGGGACATTGTCACAATAGGATATGGGCAGCTTACCTAGGGATACTTGTGGCCACTCATAAGTTCTATTTATGTTTATGCAGATGGCTGGCTTGGAGTTGGGCATTACTTGCAGAACTGGGGTTCTCCAAGCAACTCTATCTCTATTTGCAGTGAGATTATTTCCAATAAGATTTTGGTGGTTTAACACATCTCTTGTTATGGGAATAGCAATGAGAGGTAACCCTTTAGAATCTTTAGGCTGCATACCACATACCCAGCATTTTATCCTATTTTCAGCTTCAGCTACTCTTTTCTGTAATGTCATATACAGATTTGGTTCCTCCCAGAATTTGTGCTGAGCCTGTGACACATAGACAAAACACACAAACAACACAGCATGGATAATGAATAGCCTACACATTGTCACTCTTTGTGACTTTCTTGCAATGACTGACATGAATCCAAGTGGTAAATCCTTCAAGTTTTACCGCTGTAGCTGTCACCAGCAGAACTTGGTATGGCCCGTGGTATCTGGCTTCTAGAGACCTTCTGGTAAATTTTCTGACAACCACAAAATTTCCGGGCTCAATCTTATGCGACTCAGCAGAAGTCGTCTGTGGAATGGAAGTGTAAATGCTTTTATGAGTTTCTGTTAAATGATTTTGTAATGCTATAACATATTCAGCCAGGTTTGAATGGAAAGCTTGCATTTGTTGTGGTAGATAAATGTTTGTTCTGGGCACCTTGCCAAAAAGAATTTCATAAGGACTTAAACCAAGCCTATGTTTCATGGGAGTGGTCCTGATACTGTAGAGGACCACAGGCAGACACTCTGTCCAGGGCTTACCAGTTTCCTCACACATTTTTCCTAATTTGTTTTTAATGGTACCATTTAACCTTTCAACTTTCCCACTGCTTTGTGGATGGTAGGGGGTGTGGAAAGCTTGTTTGATACCCATGGCTTGCATGACCTCTTGTACTACCTGTCCAGTAAAGTGGGAACCTTGATCACTGTCAATTACCTCTGGTAATGAGTACCTGCATATCACCTCAGAAAGCAGCTTCTTAGCAACTGTTTTTGCATTTGCCTTGGCCACAGGCCAGCATTCGGGCCAACCTGAAAAGAGATCAACACATACCAAAGCATATTCATAAGTTCCCACCTTAGGTAGCTGAATGAAGTCAATTTGTAGCCTCTGGAAGGGGTACTCAGGCCGAGGCAAGTGTCTCTGTCTAACTCTAACCATTTGTCCAACATTATGACGCATGCAGATCTCACAATTGGCTGAGACTCGGGCAGCAACAGGGCTGAACCCAGGAGCTATCCAGTACTTACCCACCAAAGCAACCATGCCATTCTTACCTATATGCGTAGGTCCATGCAGCAGAGCAGCCATCATTGGAGACAGTGATCTTGGCAGACAGTACAAAGTTCCAGCCCTCCACACTCCATCTTCTTCTTGCTGAGCCCCCTTACTTGTCCATGCAGCTTTTTGTGTGGCGGCCTCCTGCATTTGAAGTACCTTTAAAATCTCCACATCTATGGGCACAGCCTGTTTGTCTGTCATGGGGTACAGGGCGACTGTTATTATGGGAGTGAGGGCAGCGGTCTTAGCGGCTTGGTCTGCTAAACGATTTCCTTTGGCTTCTTTAGTTTGTTCCTTAGTGTGAGCTTGTACTTTTAGTATGGCTACTCTGGCGGGCAACTGAAGAGCTTTGAATAACTCAGTTACAAGTTCAGCATGTTTAATTGGGGTACCTGCAGCCGTCATAAAGTTTCTGGACCTCCATATTGGACCGTAGTCGTGTGATATGGCAAATCCATATCTGCTGTCTGTGTAGACATTGGCAGTCTTACCAGCGGCCAGAGTACATGCATCAATGAGGGCATGTAGTTCAGCTTCTTGAGCTGATTTGTGGGGAGGCAAAGATTTTTGGACAAGGGCCTCTTCTAATGTGACAACAGCATAACCTGTGTGTGCTTTACCATCTATGTAGTACCTGGAACCATCAACAAAGAACTCAAAATCAGGGTTTTGTATGGGGGTGTCCTGGACGTTGTCCAGCCCCTTTGTTTCAGCTTGCATTAACTCTAAACAGTCATGTTCCTCAGAACTTTCAGTTTCTTCATCTGGCAGTAATGTAGCTGGATTTAGAACACTACACCTTTTTAATTTTAAATTTTCGGGAGTGAGTAGAGCAACTTCATATTTTGTTAGCCTTGCTACAGACAAATGTTTAGTCTGTACTTTGTTCAGAATTTCAAATACACTGTGCGGAGTCAGCAATGTGAGACTATGTCCTAAAACCAGATCTGCAGATTTGGTCAGCATAAGGGCACAGGCTGCTACATTCCTGACACACCCAGGAGACCCTTGTATCACTGTGTCAAGTTTGGCTGAAAAATATCCTACAGGCCTCTGCCTCGAGCCATGCAACTGAGTGAGGACTCCCATAGCATGTCCATTGCTCTCATGGCAGAAAAGAAAAAATTCCTTCCTATAATCGGGAAGGCCGAGCACCGGAGCGGTGGAAATGGCCTGTTTTAGCGCCTCAAAAGAAGCCTTACCCTCCTCAGTGATAACAAACGGCTCCTTTGATGTGGATTCATAAAGCGGAGCCATCAATTGTGATGCTCCTGGAATCCCTGCAGTAACTTATCAAACCCAGGAAAGTTCTCAGTTTTCTTACAGAAGTGGGCAAGGGGTAATTTTTGACATTTGATATTCTGTCAGCAGTTAAATGTTTTGCACCTTGTGAGATACAATGACCCAAAAATGTTACCTTTGTTTGACAGTACTGCAATTTGTCTTTTGACACTTTGTTACCTGTTTTTGCCAAATAGCACAGCAGACTGACTGTCTCTTTCCTGCAAATCATTTCAGAATCGCAGCAAAGAAGCAAATCATCACAGTATTGAAGAAGCTGAGTGTTGTCATGGTCACCCCTCCATCCCTCAAGTACCTGATGCAGAGCTTGGTTGTACAGAGAAGGACTACTTACACCACCTTGGGGCAAAACGGTCCAACAGTAAGGCTTCCCATCAAAAGTGAAACTAAAGAGTTTCCAGCTTTCTGGGTGGAGCCTAACGGAAAAAAACGCGTTCGCTAGATCGACAACCGAAAAATGGGTGGAGCTTGGAGGTATTTGACCCAAAATGGTGTAAGGATTCGGGACAATTGGTACATCTGCATCTATGATCTTATTTACAGCCCTCAAGTCATGTATGAAGCGGTATGTTTTGGACTTGGCTGTCTTCCCAACTTCCTTCTTCAGTATAGGGTACAGAGGTGTAGAGGAGGGAGATGACATTAACACCAGAACACCAGCTTTTACATACTCAGCAATTTGTGACCTGATGCCATCTTTTTGTTCAGGACTAAGTGGATACTGATGTACTCGTGGCAGTACAGCATCAGGTTTCAATTTAATTATGACAGGAGGGACATCAAGTTGTCCAACATCATATTTGCCTTTTGCCCATAAGTGGGAGGGAACTTTTTCCAACTCAGGGGCAAAGAGTGCTTGATCTGGTAGCGGGTCTGGAAAGTGAATGAGAGCAGACATCAAATTTAACACATGTGGGTCTAGCGGACTGGTTACCCGTATACCTTCTGGTCCATAATCAATGTTGGCCTGTATTAAACTCAAAATGTCAGCACCTAGCAAATTTTCTGGAGTAGTGTCAGAAACCATAACAGATGTTACAATGTCAACCTGATCTCCTACCCTCATTGGTATAACCTTTGTTTGTTTTAACTTGATCTGCTTGCCCCCCACCCCTATCCCAACACCTTCCTTTGGGGTAAGCAAATGTGGGGGAACCTCTGATGCCTTTAAGATTGACTTACTGGCCCCTGTATCCACCAGGCAATCAAATTGAGAGTATGGAGCTTCACGTAACCATAGTTTTACAATAGCATCCTTGGAATTTGCTCTGCCAGTGGTCACTGAGTAAGTGGATACAGATTGGCCGAATCCCTATTCATCACCTTCTTGACCAGCAAAAGAAGGGTTAACATGTTCAGTATTTCCTGGTATGACCTCCATACAGGACCAAGACATATGGCCCTTCTTCCCGCATCTGAAACAATCTCTCTCATTCATAGGGATGTAGTTGCCTCCTCTTCCTCCCCTTCCTCTGCCTCTTCCAGTGTATCTACCTCTGGGGCCACTCCTTCTGTATCCTGCCTCCTCCTGTACCACCATAACTCTCTGAGGCTTTTCCTTCTTTTTAAACTTTTCATCTAAACCTCCCATGATGGGTAGCAGAAGCTTTTCCTTCAAATTCTTAGCCTCAGGCCTGCTGATGAGCAGGGCTTCTCTATACTCTTAAGAAAAAATACGTACAATTGCTCAACAATATGTATCAAACCTCCCAGGTGCTAGCACTGGTAATAATAAACCACCCCAAAATACAGAACACCAACACCAGTTTAGCTGCACTCATAAGAGAGAACCATTTATTGCACAAAAATATGCTTCACTGTTTGAAAAATTTGAGCAAAAACCCCCCAATAAATATAGGGTATAAATTGCATAAATCTAAAAAGGACAAGATCAAATTGGGGCCCCAATACATCTGACAGAGAAAAACCACTCACATCGCCACTCACTCATAAATATGCAGGGATGGGAATTAATTCCAGAGATGCAATAAATTATGCAGTAATTAGTATCACCAATTCATCATGATTAGCTAATCAAAAAAAGAGCTTTCTTCTGAAGTAAAGTGCACTTTTAGATAGAAAAAAACTGCATATGCAAAAAATAGTTCCTATCAAGGAAATCCTATGTATGAATCAAGCAATCTTCTATTATACCCATATAGTCCATGTAAGATGGTTAGCAGCCTCTCTGCATCAAAAACAATGTAGTACTGAGGCAATGTCCCAATAAGGTTTACTTGTCATAATAATGATAAAAAGCAGCATACGGCCTGGTAGATGAAAAAATCACTTAAGGGCAGCTTAACCACGTGCCGATCAGCATGATTGCAAACTGTATGTGTGATTATCACTCCTTGCCACACAATTCCTTATCCAGTTAGCTGATAGCGGTGATATCCCTTCCAGACAGTTCACATAGAAGGTAGCTGGACTGCAATGTGCATTCCCCTCAGCACTTCATATAAGTATGCAGGCTACTGCCTATTTCCACTTATCTGTATACTGTGCTCTGCTGCCATAGGATGTAGTAAGCAGGGGATAACAGGTAACCACCACGTGGGAACTGCCCAAACATTCAAATCATCCAGGACGCACACCAGCAGCGGCCATCGCTAATGCATTTCACCCCTCCCTTGGGGCTTCTTCAGAGCGTGCTGCGTAGTGACGTATGTGTTACTCTATCCTTATATACAAAAGTTCAGCTGATCATGTGATATTTGAGCCAAGGACTCACTAGTGCCATCTTGTGGACAAAACGTGATGAAGCTGGTTTCATGGACATAGATGATTTTGAATTGTTAGAGGGGGTGGAGGAAGAGGAGTTGGGTTTTGAACCATTACCTGCCCATACAAAAATGAAACCAAAATCGGAATTTATCCCATCCATTCAACAGAATAGGTCAGTATCCCTGTTTAATGAACTAGTAAAGGATGATATAAAGCAATGGAAAGATAAAATTCAGGCCCCAAAAAACTTGACGTATGCTGAACGACAATCTCTGAAAAAATTAAATAGTAATGAGGAAATAGTCATCAAAAAAAGTGATAAGGGGGGAAATATCGTGGTCATGCCTAGAAAAATGTATGTAGATGAAATATATAGACAGCTTAATAATACAGAATGTTACGAAAAAATTAGATCTAATCCCTTTCCTGATTTGATTGATAGATTAAATTATAAACTACAATGTGGATACTTGGATCAGGTACTCACAGAAAATGAATTAAAGGCATTAAAAGTGAAGGAATATGTAGTTCCTACTATATATATCCTCCCAAAAGTACATAAAAATAAAGAGAATCCCCCGGGAAGACCCATAATATCTGCGATAGGGAGCCCAACAGAGAAAATTGGACAGTGGATTGATCAAAAATTAAAACCGATAAATATGAAATTACCATCTTTTGTTCTGGATACAATGGATTTCCTGAACAAAATTAATGGGTTACAATTACCTGAGAATGCTATTTTAGTAAGTCTGGATGTTGAATCCTTATACACCTCAATACCGAATCAGATTGGACTGAAAGCAGTGGAGATGTTTTTGGAGAGAAACTATATAGACCTTGACATGCACAATGAGTTTGTACTTGAGATGCTTAGATTTGTGTTGGAGAACAATTTTTTTCTTTTTGAAAATCGGTATTACCGACATCGACGGGGCGTGGCTATGGGGGCGGCGTGCTCCCCGGCGTACGCCTGTTTACACCTAGGAGCTTGGGAGGAGGAGGTTGTGTGGATGGACAGTGCGTTTCGGGAGCATGCCGCCCTCTGGCTTCGTTATGTTGATGATGCGTTCATGATATGGACTGGTACTGAGATTGAATTAACAGCATTTGTGGAAAGATTAAATGTAAACACATACAATATCTTTTTGACCTATAATTTTTCAGAGAAAGAACTTCAGTTTCTGGATATAAATTTAAAGAGAGAGGGAAGTAGGCTTGTTACATCAACTTATAGAAAGGAGACGGCTGGTAACTTACTATTACATCACAAAAGTGCTCATCATCCGGCACAGATACGGGCAGTTCCAGTGGGACAGTTTCTGCGCATTCGCAGGAATTGTTCCACTTTGGAAGAATTTAAAAGTGAAGCAAAACAGTTAAAAGAAAGACTAAGGATGAGAGGTTATCCTAATGGGTTGTTAAAATCTGCTTATCATAGAGCTCTCAACACAAGTAGAGAGAATTTATTAGTAAAAAAAAAGTGGAGGAAGAGAAAACGCAAGGATGTGAACATCCAAGAATGATTACTCCATATGGCCCACATTGGCCTTTTCTGATGGAGGCTATGAATAAATACTGGCATGTCCTCACAAGGGATGAAAAAATTGCGAGGATAGTCGGTCAAAGACCAGTTATTACGGCAAAAAGAAATAAGAATTTGTCAAATGCCTTGGTCAGTTCAGAACTACGGCCAAAGAGAAATGTCTCTTGGTTGCAACCAAGATGGGGTATGCATAAATGCAAAAAATGCTCTATTTGTGATTATGTGAGTGAAGATAAAGTATTTAAAAATGCTGATAATAGCAAGGAATATGAGATACGGTCACATATTAATTGTGACAGCGAATTTGTGGTGTACCAGCTTACATGCCCTTGTATGAGACATTATGTAGGTAAGACTACTAGAGCATTGAAGGTCCGCATACAAGAGCATATTCGTTGCATTTTAGAGCACAAAAAACCTAAAGAGGAAAGGAAGAGGAAGCCTACTCCTGTGTCGTTGCATTTTGAGAAGTTCCATGGGTCTGACCCCGCTGGGCTGAGGGTGAGAGGCATTTATAGACTTGTACCAGATATGAGACGTTTTGATCTGGATACACAATTAACTAAAAAGGAAAGCTTTTGGATTTATGTCCTCGACACGTTGGGCCCCGCGGGATTAAACTCGGATTTAAATTTAAAAGTGTTTTTATAATGGGGAGCTTTGGTGGGGTTATTCCATTTATTTAGCTACTTTGGTAAAAATATGCACAGGATTAGACTTCTGATCATAGGTATATAAGCCACATTGTTGTATGTTTGTGGGTTTCTAGGATTGGTGACTATATTTAATATATTGATATTCAGTATTTTCCTCTTTGTAGGTGTATTAATATCTTTTTCCATTAGATGGCAGCAGAGAGGTCAGCAGAGAAACCTTTCTTAGAAATCATTGAAAATGAATGTAATAAACGTTTTGTCCACAAGATGGCACTAGTGAGTCCTTGGCTCAAATATCACATGATCAGCTGAACTTTTGTATATAAGGATAGAGTAATGCTGGGAATACACGGTTCGTTTTTGCCTTCGTTTAAACCTTCGTTTCGATTGTGCCTTTTGTCCTTTTCGATCCCGAAATAATCAGTCATACGGTTAATATCACCACCCACGGTTTAGTTTTTTTTTCCGATTCTGATGGTTTCGTTTTTCCAATGATCGAAGGCTGCAAAGAAACGAAACGAAAATCCCTTTTTACAGGGACGGACTAGCAAAAACGAATGTATAATCGATCTGAACAGCCATCAAGCCTACCAATGGCTCGATTAGATGGATAAAGAGAGATAATATCAAACATGTTCGATCACTAGTCGTTCGTTTTTGGGGTCTATTAATCGAAACTATAATGAGATTATGACTATTTTCACATACGTTTTCAACACTCGATTCGTTTACCGAACGAATCGAAGGTTTAAACGAAGGCAAAAACGAACCGTGTATTCCCAGCATAACACATACGTCACTACGCAGCACGCTCTGAAGAAGCCCCAAGGGAGGGGTGAAATGCATTAGCGATGGCCGCTGCTGGTGTGCGTCCTGGATGATTTGAATGTTTGGGCAGTTCCCACGTGGTGGTTACCTGTTATCCCCTGCTTACTACATCCTATGGCAGCAGAGCACAGTATACAGATAAGTGGAAATAGGCAGTAGCCTGCATACTTATATGAAGTGCTGAGGGGAATGCACATTGCAGTCCAGCTACCTTCTATGTGAACTGTCTGGAAGGGATATCACCGCTATCAGCTAACTGGATAAGGAATTGTGTGGCAAGGAGTGATAATCACACATACAGTTTGCAATCATGCTGATCGGCACGTGGTTAAGCTGCCCTTAAGTGATTTTTTCATCTACCAGGTCGTATACTGCTTTTTATCATTATTATGACAAGTAAACCTTATTGGGACATTGCCTCAGTACTACATTGTTTTTGATGCAGAGAGGCTGCTAACCATCTTACATGGACTTGTCCAAGATGTTTAAGGACAGGGAAGACTCGGACACACCTCGTCAAATAGACAACACATTTATTCATGCATCAAGGGCCGTTGATACAGGCATCATCAGAGTAATGCTACAGATCATTAGCACACAGCAGATTTTATAGGGTTACAAGTATGCAAAAATATACACTCCCTGGGGCTGGCCAGGATATTTGTCATTGTTACAGAAACCAGTCACAGATCAATATTCACTGCAGACATGAAACAGTTAAGTCCATATTCCTGGAATTCTCCTCCCATATGTAAATGAAAATCTCCACCCCCCAGGTAATTTACTGAGGAACTATGTGTGACCACTGAAACAAAGAAAGGGGATGCATCTGTTTTAAAATAAGCATCATTAACTGTATACCATGTCTAGCATGGTCTCCATTCCTGTAATCCATCTTGAAACCAGACTGTTTATCTGGCTGAAAATAAACAAGAGGAAGTTCCTTTAAATTCCAGTCTGCATATCGATACTCAGAGTAAATACAATGTTCAGTGTTTAATCAGCATAGAGACTTCATTTAACATGGCTGAATCTTAACAAAATGTCCACCATAGATACAAGAGAAACTTCACATCTTTATCACTCCCTCCTCTAGTTCATCCCTGTGAACTATTTATATCAAAAGTTTTTCCTTGGTCCTTTGGTGGGGGGCCCCAGCTGATATCACCGGATGGCATTGTAGTATCTTCTCCCTCCCCAGAGCCGCACCCTTAGCCAAAACTCTGAGTTGGGTGGTGCACCCTGGGAGAGCATTATTGTGTCTCTCCTCAGGGTGAGTCAGAAAAGGTTCCTTGAGGTCCTCCATTGAAGCAAAGTGTCATACCAGGATGAAGAGTGCTCCTTTTTGATGTGGAGCGATGTCTTACCAAGGATTCAGCTGCTGTCACCTGTCCAGCTGGGGTTTCTTTCCTCACATCCTTGGGACCTCTTGCCACTGGTTGTAGAATAACAGGTTATATGGTGACACATGAGGTAGAGTTGAAATCATGAGGTAGGTGCCACACTATGGACAACAAGTCTCTCTGGTGTCTTCTTGGTGATAAGCCAGGACCCCTTTAAGTCTTCTGAGGTAGATCTTAAGGTAGAACTAGAGGGTGATTGATGTGGTTGTTGCCTAGGTGCACAAGGAAAACACAAGAACATGTCTGCAGGACAGAGGAAAAAGTTTTTTTTTTTTTTTTTTTATAGTCCCTGTACCAAGCCCCAGGTGTCTGTGGCCCCTTACTCTTTTTTTTTTTTTTTTAAATAGAGCCATATCATATTTGTTCAATAATAACACATAGGGGATTACAATGCCTAATAAATCTACCCTCTCACTTCTAACAGACTCCTCCCGCCCCTAGCCCAGCAGTCTGACCGCTGGCTTCCGGTTCAAAAAGAGTCTGTATGATTATCAGTTTCATTCATACCTATGTTAACTTGTTGTTGTTTTTTTTATCGCTGGAGGACCCTACGATTTCCAGTCACTCGTGTCCATCCATACTATTTAACTACAAGGGATTGGGGTAAAATTACAATGATTACACAACATTTATCCATATTCGTCATCCGGGGATACCACCACTAAAACATCCCTGAGTTTCTTTTTTTTCTTATTTATCCTTGGGCTCAACCTCTTCATTTTACAAAACATGAATAACTGAAAAAGATAAAACAATACGGTAAGGGCTATTAGTACCACTACTGGGTTGAGCATGAGATTCAGAAAGGCACTTGCTTTTGGACTATACCCGAATAAGCTTTCCCACCAGGACACACTAGCATCTTGCTCAAGGGCATGTGAGACCTGTAACAGTTTCTCACGATTATGCTCCAGGAGCACAGTTGCTTGCCTTTCTGAAGCTCCGAGAGTTTGTATGATCTCATCCTTTTTCCCAAAATCCAATAACCACCCTTTCAATTCTGCTCCACACCCTAAAGGAATCTTTTGTAAATGGACAGGTGTATCAGGTTTGATGTCGAGTCTCTTTTCAGGTGTTATGGGTGTTCGTCCTTCTGGCTGTGCCAGATCTATCCCTAGGACTGGGCCAATGGTGCAGTACACCCCTCGGGTCAGTGTTCTACATTGAGTACAATTCAATGTGTTCACTGCATAAGAAGTGACATTCTCCATCTGATACCAGCACCAATAACCCTGTCCCAGACATTTCATCCTGCTCGGCACCTTTTTTTGTTGCGTCCATCAAACATTATCCTTCCTTGTCCCAGCATTGCTGTCTCAAAATTATATTTTGTTGTCCTTGACATAAGAGCACATTTTCCTTTTTCCAGTGCCCATATGTATCTACTAATCTGGGCTCCCCTTCTTCATACAGCACTAAATTTCATGGTTAACCCGGGAGTGCAAAACCCGCACCTTCAGATAGAATAGAACCCAGGTTTACCACTGTATAAGCTTGGTATTCTTTGCCAGCAACAGGCACTAAGGAGGAAATAGTGCCTGTGAGGCTCTGACACCCATGGAACTGAGTAAGCCACCATTTTTCATGTGTCTTGCAAAATCAAGGACAGATCTTTCAGCCTGTTTACGTAAATTTATAGGAAAATGGCCAGCGTGCAGCGAGGTTATCATTAACTTTCTCAAATTGAACCTGCGTACATGATAATGCCAACTGGACGTCTTCTGGATGTTTAAACAGACCTGCACTTAAACCCTTGAATTTCTTCTTCATTACTTCTGACAGTGATGCTGTAGCATCAATGTGGTCACGTTGTAAATTCTCCAATACATGATTTATATCTAAATGGGTTTTCACTCCCACCCCTACATGCTGAGCCACCCCTCCGAGTTTATTTCGTAGCACCTCCAAATCCATAGTGTTCAAAAGCTCCCAAACCGAGACCCCCAGCCCCTCGTACTGTACCCATCAAATCCCTTTTTACTTTATTGTGGCTATGTCCTGATTACAACCACCCTTTCAGCATGTATATTTGATTTTTGACATACACACCACACCTCCTGTCTCATGCATTCACCCTAAAGTCAGTTAGGGTTACTCTCCATCGATCTGAGTATCCACCAACATCGCCCAAGGTGCAGCCAATCCAGGAACAATTAGATCCACCACTTTGACAGCTGGGACCTTACATGTGTCTGAACTCACCTTTGCATGGACCACAACATCCTTTTCCCATTCTACTTGAACTACAGTTACACATACTTTATCTTTTCCTTCCCATGTGTACCATCCCTTTTTATTTATCGACAGGTTGTTCACACCAGGAACTGGACTCTCCCCATATTACAACCACCCTTTATCCGATTCCTCATAGAGAGGCCAGGCAAATGGTCCATATAGATCTAAGTCTAGATCTAATGGCCATGAGGATCTTTCCAGTCCATGGTATGATACACTCCCCTCAATCCCTCAGACATGGGAATCCCATACATCCATTCATTTACCTTTGGTGCATCTATCCCATTGCACAGCACATCCCACCTCCAAGGGTTTGGTCCATTGAAGGAGAGAGACTGATTTGATGACCAGTACGCTGTGTCAATAATATAATGACCTTCAATGTCTGGTGTACAGGCCTCTCTCATAATTCTCACCATATACGGACGTACTGTTATACCTTCTTTAGGTGTGATGTGTTCAAATGACTTACTTTTAGCGTCTGTTTGTACATGCAATACCAGGGTGCTAAAATAGGCACCAAGTCTGACTTTTTCAGTGTCTTTATACTAGGTGACTTGTTTGACTACCCTCCAGTTCAGTCCAAATATAATTCTTTCTTGAGTCAAGTATGTCAGAGGGTTTACAGTTCCAATGTACTCAGGAATTTGCGTGAGTTGGAACTCCATAATCCCATCTGCTAGGTTATAACACTTATCTGACAAAGTACCTTGCACCGGTTCGGGTTGGTCATAGAATATTTTCCTATACTGTCCTGTCTCTCCAACATTATATACCATGTACATAATGTTCCAGTCGTCATACCCTCCTCTTGTCGGGTCTTCAGGATATAATTTTCCTTTGTCACCTCTTACTGGCAATGGGTCAACTGAGGTTCCATTGTTTAAATTGTATGATAAGTCCCTCAGATCTTCACTTTCAAGTGTTTCGTCATCTATGTCATTAGGGTCTGTACTGAAAATTCCTGGTATGGTACATATGTCTACTTCAGGGTCCTCATCTCCCTCACAGTCAAGTATATTTTTGTCGTGGACATATGTCAAAAAGAAAATAATCTCCGGTCTTCCCTGCAACTTCTGTTTTAAACACTCCTGAAAAAGGGGGAATTGTTCTGCGGTACAGACTGCCACAGAGCTCATCTAGGGTATGCCATTCAGTGTCCATTACGATAGGTGGATGTATTGGTCTAGCATATTCAAAATAATGCTAAATAGTGGGACTCATTCCCTTTATACCATGTACATGCAAATACCCATGGACAAAGAGGGGGTATTTTGGCACTAATTTCCCATGTTTATACTCTATCCTATGAAGGTGGGATGGATCCCATCCTTTTGGTTTTATTCCCCATATTTTATAAGATTTGGGTGGAACCCAAGGTTCCTGATGGTGATTTGGGACATGCTGACTATCAGTCCCTGTGGATTCACTTGACAAACGTCATAACATACAGACTAACATAAATGCCCCTGTTGGCATAGCTGCCTTAATTGTTTTCCCGTATTCCTTTGCAATGAGATGCATGGATCCACAGAACCTTCCCCTCCAATTGTCACCGAATTTAGAATCTGAAATAGAGGAGACAACTTGTCCATGCAATTTTTGTACGTGGGTAATGTAATGATTATACACACATCTCTAATTTTAAATGCATAGTTTGTCCTTTCTGTTCTCTAGTCCTGACATAACTGAAGCTGTATAAGTATCTGTGAAAGGCTGGAGGTCCAGCCCTTCAATTCAGGTCTAGGAAGTTTATACATAGAAACTGACAAGTACCTGTTGAGGGCCCTCCCATCATGGGAGGACCCCTGCCTTTGAAAGCTAATCACATCAGTCACCTGAAGAGTCAGATGAAGAGTCAGATAACTCAGCCTCCGTGTCCCTATCTGTCTGTGTTTTATAGTTAGACTGAGGTGTGTAGCTACACTGTTTGATGAAATGCCCTGGGTTTCCACACCTGTAACATACTCTCAAACCTCGCTTACGAGGTCTAGGTGGATAGACAATTTTGAGTTGGTTTGTCAAAGCGTTCGTCCAAAAATATCCCTTTTCACTGGAGTCCTGTGACACTTCCCTCGGTATAAATGTCTTGCTGACTATTTCCTTCAGGTCCCTCTCCCCGCACACCCTTGTGATAAGTCGAAACATGTTTCCCCATGTGGCCTTGTAGCACGTCTGTGTATCTATTAGTCCTTTTGCAAATTTGGCAGGGTCAGCTCGTGGGTGGGGTATGACACTCAAAAGTCCCCTTATTTCTGAGGGGGTCCAGGGTATATGGTATGGTAGTACCTGTCAGCCTGTCATGGTTATTTGACAATACTTGTTCCCTTACTGGATATATCATTTCAGCAGGGTGCTGCTGTTCCCAGTTGGGTTTAGCAGGGGCTCCTGACAGGTTAGTCTCCCTCTGTGACTCACTGGGATTATGTTGCTCCTGCGTTTGCCTTAAGGGGATTGGCTTTTGCCTGAAAGGGTTAGTATCACTTACCCAGGATGGTTGACTGCTGCCTGACTGTGGTGTAAAAGGGGCAGTATTAGGACTAAGCTGCAAAGTGCCTTGGGGTGTGCCATTTAAACTATCCAGGTCGGTTAAGTCTGTATTGTCACTGAAGGGACTAGGTGACAGTCTAGTGTCAGAGAGAGAAGGTGTCACTTCCCCTTCTTGGCTTTGACTTAGGTGTTGCTGCCAATCTGGTTCTGGCACCCTTGCCGTGGTAGTGGGCTGAGAGGGCATAGGAGTAAGCTGTGGGAAAAATCGATTTCTAATTTGAGATAGTAATGGATGATCCATGAAGGGGGAGGGCTGCATGTAGTGTGTTAAGTAGTTGCTTATATTACTAAGATGAGTAGGGATTAATTCATAAGGGGAGCAGTGAGGGATGCCCGTCATCATTGGTTGGAGGGGGTACATCCCATCATTTGGATTCAGAGCATAGTTGAGGGAAGTGTATTCTGACACTCTCCCTGTCTCATATGCAGGTGGTGATTCTTCCCTTAACTGTGCTAGGGCAGTTGGTGTACTTACTTCAGTGGTTAGCTGAGGATCTATAGTGGGATGACGCAGTTTCCCTAGCTCCCCTCTTCCCCCGTGAGCTCCTAGGCTTGCTGACTCTGGCACATCCTGTCTCTGCCTCTGATCTATGTGAAACTGTACTTCCTCTGTTTCAGTGAGGTCAATGAGAGGCTGTGTTGCAGCACTGCCTCTTGTAAGAGGTTCTGCAGCAGCTCTATGGCTCACGTCTTGTGACGCAGTTCTGTTGAATGACTCATGCAGCTCCCCGGACATGATTGCAGACCAAGCTTGGTATGCTCCCATCTCCATTACCTCCTTCTCCTCTATTTGCTCATCCTCTGACCCATACAATTGTTCAGTGCTTGCAGTTGTAGGTCTCATCTTACCTGTGACAGTTGCAGATTGTGTCACTGTCAATATGTTCACATCCTCTGATCTCCGGATGGACTCCTTCATCCATCTACTCCATGCCTCTCTCTCATTAGGACGACTCATTCTCATTCTGTGTGTGTCCCACAGATTTTCCCAAATTTGTGGCTTAAAGGTACCCTTTTTAGCAAACTTGTGGTTCGTCCACCATTCCCATTCCTCTAAATATCGTGACACCCATAGTCCATATTTATCAGACATTTCCTCTCGAGGGGTCAAATACTGTGGCTCTCCACGATTTGACTCTCGTTTCCGGGAAATTAAGTTCCTCATAATAAAGACTATGTGTTCACCCTGAATTCCACGCAATTCTCACACCAAAGGTGGCCAATCCTCTGGTTTCGAATGGGAGCAACTCAAGCAACACTCTCTGTGTTGCTTCTGTGCAATACACTTATTGACACAAGGGTCAGCCAATCCCGCCAATCTTCTAGTGACTTTCACAATAGCTTGCGATGCCTCACTTAGACCCCTTCAGCTACAGTGAAAGCTTATAAAGCTCTCACTGTGCTGCCTGGTTAGCCTGCAAGACACCAGTACCAGTGAGGTTTCACAAAGGCTCACTTGTCTGCTTGAGTGGCCTGGGGAGCAGCAAAACCCTAAGTTCGGCTGCACTGCTCACCTGGTCGCCCAATTATGTCCAGCAGGCAGTGGTCTGGTGTGCATCACAATCCCTGTGAAGTCCCGACTACAGTCACAAAAGTCTGCAATGCCCCACTTAGATCCTCCAGCCCCAGTGAGAGCTTACAAAGCTTCCACCTTGCTGCCTGACTGGCCCGCAAGACACCAGTACCAGTGAGGACTCACAGAGCACCCACCTGTCTGTTTGAGTGGCCCGGGGAGCAGCAAAACCCCAAGTTCGGCTGCACTGCTCACCTGGTCGCTCAATTGTGTCTAGCAGGCAGTGGTCTGGTGTGCATCACAATCCCTGTGACATCCAGTAATCTATTGATCGGCAATGAATTGGATCTGGCTGAGCGGAGACTTCTCTCTCGTGGTCGGGAAGCTCCTCCCCCGGTGGACAAACCTCAAAGCCAAACCTCAAAGCCTCCTCTAAGGCAGCTTGAGTCTCATATATATCAGCCAAATCAGGACAACACAAATTCTTCCACCAGATATAACACCACTAGACTATCAGAATGATTATACTGTTAACTGTAGCAATGAGCCAATAAATCAGTGTCTCACAATCCCTCTCAGGGCAAATAACAGCACCCTATGAGAAATTTACATTTATTTGATCAGGATAAGACCTTTTGAGCATGCGGTCACTCCCTCACTCATCCAGGGGTGTGCACAGGCTATACTGTCTCAGATATGTAAGCCATCAGAGTCATCTGAACACTTAGAACCCTCAGGTAGTGGATCCAACCTCTCCACTAACTGAGGGATTGGATAATTAATTCCAGATCCTCAGAATTGTCTGATTATTCTGAGTTGTCTAGTCCCTGCCCCACCCTCTCTTAATAGTTGAGGGATTGGGAGGTCCCAGGGGGCGACTAATTTTGACAGAAAAATATAATGCTGAGCGACTATTTCAGGCTTTGTCTGGTATTCAAGACCCAATTCTGCACACTCCCAGGGTGTTGACTATAAGGGGAATTGAGTGCTGCCTGGGAGGCGTGGCACATAGGGCCTTATTACAATTGGCCTGTATCTGTCTAGAGAGATATTGGGGGTGCCGCAGGTCACTCTCCTCCTGATCAAATATTCAACTATACTGGGTACTTTTTCCAATGATATGAGACACTCTGGGCACACTCTAAAGTGTTTGTAGAGGTTAGTACAAAAACAGCATAGTTCAGGCAAGTTTAGTTTTCTCCCTTCCACACGCCAATTAAGTAGGCCCCCCCGATGAGCCCCACTATACTTTATGTAGTGTGACGTAATTTAATGTGTATTCCACCTTGGTGTTTGTTGGGAAGGAGAAAACAGTTGCCTACACATATAAGAGAACACTTAGTCAAATACAGTTATCTCTGAGCTGCACACACTAGGTACCTTGCAGACAATAAAACACCATTACACATCACCATAAGTTTAAACATATGTTCAATCTCCCTGCTACAAGTATCCCATCCAACGTTATGTTGTCTCAGGGGAGAGCCAGCCTACAAGTTCTCTGCTTTGAAGGAAGCGAATCTCCCCTCTGTCTATGAATTATGACCACGGTCTATAGATTTTCAACCTGTGGTTTCCTTCTGAAAACTTTCTCCACAGTGTGTATCCTGTGTGATAACTGTGTGTTGCAGCACCACAGGGCTATGCACACAATAGTATGCTGACTCACAGAGTTTATAATCTAGATTGGCTCTCCACCGTCGACTCCCAATACTCCGGATACCACATAGAATGTTCTCTTCAGAAATATGACATTACTCAGCATGAATCCACATATCATATACTATTGTAATGAATTCTAGTTACTCACACAACACTATACTCCATACAATAGCAACTAAGTCAGATTCCATGCACTAAGTTAATCACAGCAGACAGACGGCATGAATAACACATGTTAAATCTCAAGCACCAAGTTAATCAGAAGAAAGAGACGGTATGCATACAGGGTACAGAGTAAGAAATAGAAGATGACATACCACATATCAGGAGACCGTTGTCATGGGAGATCCTCACGGAAACCCTGCTGAGCGGAGTAGGGTTGCAACCAGCAGGGAGGTGCAAATATCAAGTAGGTGATCAAGTCTCACCTGGTACAGCGCTGTTTAAGGATTTGATATCTGGACCTCTCCACGGCTGTTTCTCCAAGGTTCCGCTCCTCAAGATGTCCAGGGTCCCTCCAGAGGTGTGCCACAAAGTCAATCGTTCATTGCCCGCGTTTCTCCACCAAAACTGTCCAAGATGTTTAAGGACAGGGAAGACTCGGACACACCTCGTCAAATAGACAACACATTTATTCATGCATCAAGGGCCGTTGATACAGGCATCATCAGAGTAATGCTACAGATCATTAGCACACAGCAGATTTTATAGGGTTACAAGTATGCAAAAATATACACTCCCTGGGGCTGGCCAGGATATTTGTCATTGTTACAGAAACCAGTCACAGATCAATATTCACTGCAGACATGAAACAGTTAAGTCCATATTCCTGGAATTCTCCTCCCATATGTAAATGAAAATCTCCACCCCCCAGATAATTTACTGAGGAACTATGTGTGACCACTGAAACAAAGAAAGGGGATGCATCTGTTTTAAAATAAGCATCATTAACTGTTTACCATGTCTAGCATGGTCTCCATTCCTGTAATCCATCTTGAAACCAGACTGTTTATCTGGCTGAAAATAAACAAGAGGAAGTTCCTTTAAATTCCAGTCTGCATATCGATACTCAGAGTAAATACAATGTTCAGTGTTTAATCAGCATAGAGACTTCATTTAACATGGCTGAATCTTAACAAAATGTCCACCATAGATACAAGAGAAACTTCACATCTTTATCAGACTATATGGGTATAATAGAAGATTGCTTGATTCATACATAGGATTTCCTTGATAGGAACTATTTTTTGCATATGCAGTTTTTTTCTATCTAAAAGTGCACTTTACTTCAGAAGAAAGCTCTTTTTTTGATTAGCTAATCATGATGAATTGGTGATACTAATTACTGCATAATTTATTGCATCTCTGGAATTAATTCCCATCCCTGCATATTTATGAGTGAGTGGCGATGTGAGTGGTTTTTCTCTGTCAGATGTATTGGGGCCCCAATTTGATCTTGTCATTTTTAGATTTATGCAATTTATACCCTATATTTATTGGGGGGTTTTTGCTCAAATTTTTCAAACAGTGAAGCATATTTTTGTGCAATAAATGGTTCTCTCTTATGAGTGCAGCTAAACTGGTGTTGGTGTTCTGTATTTTGGGGTGGCTTCTCTATACTCTTTCCTTAACCCATTGAGGTAAGCGGTTCTCAATTGAGAATCGTCCCTCTCGTTCTCTCCTACGTAGCCTGCATCTAAAAAGGCAGTTTTCAATCTATGCCAGAATGCAACAGCAGTTTAATCTGACTCTTGGGTTAGTCCTGAAGCATAATTCCAGGACTTTTCTACTTTTCCCTTCAACCACTCATCTTGTAGATGGGTAATGAATCTTCCTCCTTCAGCTGCTGAGTTCTTGTCCCCAGTAACGGTATGTGAAGCTATGATGGGATCCACCACAACTCCATGTCCCACCTTCAGCATCTCCTCTAAATCTAGCATCGTGGCCCCATAAGTCCTCTGTATGGCTGCAAGGCGTCTACAAAATCCAGCGGGATTCTGTATAGGATTGGGAATGCTACTGGCCAAGGTCAATTGCTCTGACCTGGACCACGGTTGATTCCATTCAATTTGGAATCTGGGAGTCTGGGTTGCACCTGCTAGTTCTGCAATCCTTTGAGTCCTGACAGGGTAAAAAGGATTAACAACTGGATACAGGTTATCAATTTGCTTGACTGCCAGAGGGGCAGTTGGAGCAGGACTTGGAGTTATGTAGGGAGGAGGGGGAGAAGGCACATCCTGCAACATTTTCTCATATGCATATCGTACATGCTCAACTTCCTCATCAATCTCATCATCACTTTCTTCATCACTCTCAGTCAGATGTTCCAATTTTGATTCAATGTTTGCATCCCGCTGCTTCCTGAAATAGGCAAGAGCCTTTTTCCAGACATAATACCATTTTTTGTACTCAATGGATCCTTGAGTTGCTGCACCTATCTGATTAGCTATTAAATCCCTTTCCTCTCTACCCATCTTCTTGTGCTGTTCAAGCCAATGTGCAATTTTCCCACTCAAATTTGGATAAACACTAATTAATTCATCTAAGGTTTTCTGTATTTTTGTAACTCTGTTGCTCTGCCTCCTTTGTGGTATCTGCTTTGTACTTACCTTACTCCCGACATCTTCTGCAGTGAGAGAAGAGACACTAGCTGCTGCAGCACCTGCTTCAGTGGGTGCAGTAACCTGAGGAGCAGCAGCTGCTGCTCCCTCAGCTACACTTGGAGCAGCTAACCTGCTTCTAGCCTGTTCTAACAACTGAATTACAGCAAGTGTCCCACTGTTTGTGACACTTGGATCCTCTCTGTCATCGATGATTGATTCATCGGGCCACCCTGCGGGCAACCTACGTCTGCTGGCATACCTGTAATTGCCTGCATAAAAACATTCTACCATATCTGATGACTTGCGCTTGCTCTCAGCCAGCCAGGTGTTGGCCTGAGCTGATAACCCATTCTTTTCTAGCCATGACTTGTTTTTTGCTATAAAATCTTCCCAAAAATCTGCGTCTAACCTTCCTTTTTCTGGCAGTTTACCTCGTTTACACATTTCTTTATACGGAACCGTTGCCCAAGTGCCATGGTTTCGCACCATCCAATCTATAGCTGTCTCACCAGGAACAGGGGGTGGACTGGAGTCAGTAGTAGACTGACCCACAGTCAGACGGGACACCAAACTTCCCATCTTCTTACCTATACCTATTTTAAAAGTGCACTTTATAGGGATGGACTGCAGCCTCTTACCACACAAAAATACCCCCAAAAATACCCCCTGTGCAGCTATTTAACCTCTCTTGGCACCTGTTAACAATGCAATGCAATATTTCAGACTTTCATGTATGTTATACCCCTCTTCTTATTTCTCAGTCCTATCTGTACAAATCTTTCTACCAAAAAGACCAAAAGAGGTGAGATATAATTCTTGGGCCCTTAGAATCAATATCTCACCTTTGCTGCAATATTTAAAATTACAGCTGATTGTTAACCTATACAGACAGACTGAGAGTTCTACACAATCAAGGGCAGCCTAGAGAATGGATTACTCAAGACACTGGGCTTCAGTATCTTATACTATCCATATCAGTTTATACATGTTAGTCTGAAATGACATTTTCCAATCTATACTTTTTCACTTTCTGTTCTATCTTCCTGACAATTTGAAACTGAGTTTCAAGTTAATGATTAACACTCTTCAAGCAGACAACGGCAGATGAGCAAACAGTGATTTCTCTCTAGCAAATACAGAAACTAGACAGTAATATTTTTAACCCTCTAGATCCTCCTAGAAAACTCAATTAGAAACAGCACGGCTACTATTAAGAAAGATGACATGATGGTAACATCTGGAGGTACGCAAACATTGTCAGACAAATTTATCAGATATCCCAAATACAATGCCAGATTACACAGAAACAAACACCATAAGCAATACAGATACATGCATACACAGTACATTCATACACAAAATGCACAGATAATCCGAAGCCAAGGTTTCTGAAGCACTGATATACTCACTCAGGGGCAAGCCGGGAGCCTGTGGGAAGAGTGATACAAGGTGCTTACCACTAGTGCAGTTGACACAGATGTCTCTGTAGGTCGTCCCACATCTCCAGGCCAGGTTCCCTCAGTGGATATCAGATGTTCAGTCCCTGTTCGGGCGCCAAAACTGTCAAGGCTGAAGACAGGGCCAAGTAAAAGTTTGGGTAATGGAGCTCAAGACTCCAAGTACACGTTGGCTTTGGATACCCAAATTAGTAGGCCGAAGCCTATGACCCTTTACCCTTCAGTGGAAGAAGTGACACGACACCAGAGGATAGCTTAAAATCACTTCCTTGTTTAATGAATTCCGGTCAAAGCTTTTATTCAGTAGGAACAGTAAGGTGATGTAAAAATTATCCAATCATAGCAAAGCAAGTAAGAACCAATCACAGCCTGGGGGTTTAACTTTTCCCTGACCAATCCTAGTAAGGGATGTATGTACCGCTTCAGCCAATCCTGGCAGAGAATGTATATGAAATGTATGGAAGGGAAATCCAACACATCCCACCAGGGGGAGCTCGTTCCTAAAATATGATAGTGAAAACAAGTTAGCTCAGGACAAGTCTTATCTGGGTGACACTGTCCCAGAGACCCCAGTGTCCTCGGTCATCTATCTAAATTAAACATGCTAAGCAAAGAAGTGGCTTAGTTACACAGTGGAAAGCAAATAAAGTCAGTAGACTTTCGACTTGTTTTTTACAAAGAAAATCAATACTTGCTGACACAGTAAATTTAGCAGAGAAATAGCTTTCCTGAACAGTTCTGAATTCTAAGAGAACCTGTCATTCTAATAGTTATTGGGCCTACAAGGGCTTATGTTCATCTATATTAATATTAAAAACCTCACAGGCGGAGCGATCGCGTCATCCCTGACGCGATCCTCCGCCGGGGACTGGCTCTGCCCCCCTCGCGCTGTAACCCGCCGGCCGTTCGGAAACGCCGGCGGGCTACTAGCACCCGGATCGCTGCATACAAAGTGTATAATACACTATGTAATGTATACAAAGTGTATTATACAGGCTGTCTCCTGCCCTGGTGGTCCCAGTGTCCGAGGGACCACCAGGGCAGGCTGCAGCCACCCTAGTCTGTCTGCACCCAAGCACACTGATTCCCCCCCCTGCCCCCTGATCGCCCACAGCACCCCACAGACCCCCCCCTGCCAACCCCCCAGACCACTGTTTGCACCCAATCACCCCCCTAATCACCCATCAATCACTCCCTGTCACTATCTGTCAACGCTATTTCTTTTTATTCCCTAAACTGCCCCCTGCTCCCTCCTGATCACCCCCCACCCCTCAGATTCTCCCCAGACCCCCCTCCCCCCTGTGTACTGTATGCATCTATCCCCCTGATCACCTGTCAATCACCTGTCAATCACCTATCAATCACCTGTCAATCACCCATCAATCACCCCCAGTCACTGCCACTCATCAATCAGCCCCTAACCTGCCCCTTGAGGGCAATCTGATCACCCACCCACACCAATAGATCGCCCGCAGATCCGACGTCAGATCACCTCCCAAGTGCAGTGTTTACATCTGTTCTCTACCCTAAACACCCACTAATCACCCATCAATCACCCCCTATCACCAACTGTCACTGTTATCCATCAGATAAGACCCTAATCTGCCCCTTGCGGGCACCTAATCACCCGCCTACACGCTCAGATTGCCCTCAGACCCCCCCTTATCAATTCGCCAGTGCAATATTTACATCTGTTCTTCCCTGTAATAACCCACTGATCACCTGTCAATCACCCATCAATCACCCCCTGTCACTGCCACCCATCAATCACCCCCTGTCACTGCCACCCATCAATCAGCCCCTAACCTGCCGCTTGCGGGCAATCTGATCACCCACCCACACCAATAGATCGCCCGCAGATCCGACATCAGATCACCTCCCAAGTGCAGTGTTTACATCTGTTCTCTACCCTAAACACCCACTAATTACCCATCAATCACCCCCTATCACCAGCTGTCACTGTTACCCATCAGATCAGACCCTAATCTGCCCCTTGCGGGCACCCAATCACCCGCCTACACGCTCAGATTGCCCTCAGACCCCCCCTTATCAATTCGCCAGTGCAATATTTACATCTGTTTTTCCCTGTAATAACCCACTGATCACCTGTCAATCACCCCCTGTCACTGCCACCCATCAATCACCCCCTGTCACTGCCACCCATCAATCAGCCCCTAACCTGCCCCTTGCGGGCAATCTGATCACCCACCCACACCAATAGATCGCCCGCAGATCCGACGTCAGATCATTTCCCAAGTGCAGTGTTTACATCTGTTCTCTACCCTAAACACCCACTAATTACCCATCAATCACCCCCTATCACCAGCTGTCACTGTTACCCATCAGACCAGACCCTAATCTGCCCCTTGCGGGCACCCAATCACCCGCCTACACGCTCACATTGCCCTCAGACCCCCCCTTATCAATTCGCCAGTGCAATATTTACATCGGTTCTTCCCTGTAATAACCCACTGATCACCTGTCAATCACCTGTCAATCACCCATCAATCACCCCCTGTCACTGCCACCCATCAATCAGCCCCTAACCTGCCCCTTGCGGGCAATCTGATCACTCACCCACACCAATAGATCGCCCGCAGATCCGACGTCCAATCACCTCCCAAGTGCAGTGTTTACATCTGTTCTCTACCCTAAACACCCACTAATTACCCATCAATCACCCCCTGTCACTGCTACCTATTAGATTAGACCCCTATCTGCCCCTAGGGCACTCAATCACCCGCCCACACCCTCAGAATGCCCTCAGACCCCAGCCCTGATCACCTCGCCAGTGCATTGCTTGCATCTATTCCCCCCTCTAATCACACCTTGAGACACCCATCAATCACCTCCTGTCACCCCCTAGCACACCTACCCATCAGATCAGGCCCTAATGTGCCCCGTGTGGGCTCCTGATCACTCGGCCAAACCCTCAGACCCCCTTCCGATCACCTCCCCAGTGCATTGATTGCATCTATTTTCCCCTCTAACCACCCCCTGAGACACCCATCAATCACCTCCTGTCACCCCCCTAGCACTCCTATCCATCAGATCAGGCCCAATACAACTTGTCATCTAAAAGGCCACCCTGCTTATGACCGGTTCCACAAAATTCGCCCCCTCATAGACCACCTGTCATCAAAATTTGCAGATGCTTATACCCCTGAACAGTCATTTTGAGACATTTGGTTTCCAGACTACTCACGGTTTTGGGCCCGTAAAATGCCAGGGCGGTAAAGGAGCCCCACAAGTGACCCCATTTTAGAAAAAAGACACCCCAAGGTATTCTGTTAGGTGTATGACGAGTTCATAGATTTTATTTTTTGTCAAAAGTTAGCGGAAATTGATTTTTATTGTTTTTTTTTTTCACAAAGTGTCATTTTTCACTAACTTGTGACAAAAAATAAAATCTTCAATGAACTCGCCATACACCTAACGGAATACCTTGGGGTGTCTTCTTTCTAAAATGGGTTAACTTGTGGGGTTCCTATACTGCCCTGGCATTTTAGGGGCCCTAAACCGTGAGGAGTAGTCTAGAAAACAAATGCCTCAAAATGACCTGTGAATAGGACGTTGTGCCCCTTAGCGCACCTAGGCTGCAAAAAAGTGTCACATGTGGTATCGCCGTACTCAGGAGAAGTAGTATAATGTGTTTTGGGGTGTATTTTTACACATACCCATGCTGGGTGGGAGAAATATCTCTGTAAATGACAATTGTTTGATTTTTTTTTTTTTACACACAATTGTCCATTTACAGAGATATTTCTCCCACTCAGCATGGGTATGTGTAAAAATACACCCCAAAACACATTATACTACTTCTCCTGAGTACGGCGATACCACATGTGTGGCACTTTTTTGCACCCTAACTGCGCTAAGGGGCCCAAAGTCCAATGAGTACCTTTAGGATTTCACAGGTCATTTTTGTTTCAAGACTACTCCTCACAGTTTAGGGCCCCTAAAATGCCAGGGCAGTATAGGAACCCCACAAATGACCCCATTCTAGAAAGAAGACACCCAAAGGTATTCCGTTAGGAGTATGGTGAGTTCATAGAAGATTTTATTTTTTTGTCACAAACTAGCAGAAATTGACACTTTGTGAAAAAAAACAATTAAAATCAATTTCCGCTAACTTGCGACAAAAAATAAAATCTTCTATGAACTCGCCATACTCCTAACGGAATACCTTGGGGTGTCTTCTTTCTAAAATGGGGTCATTAGTGTGGTTCCTATACTGCCCTGGCATTTTAGGGGCCCTAAACCGTGAGGAGTAGTCATGAAACAAAAATGACCTGTGAAATCCTAAAGGTAACTCATTGGACTTTGGGCCCCTTAGCGCAGTTAGGGTGCAAAAAAGTGCCACACATGTGGTATCGCTGTACTCAGGAGAAGTAGTATAATGTGTTTTGGGGTGTATTTTTACACATACCCATGCTGAGTGGGAGAAATATCTCTGTAAATGGACAATTGTGTGTAAAAAAAAATCAAACAATTGTCATTTACAGAGATATTTCTCCCACCCAGCATGGGTATGTGTAAAAATACACCCCAAAACACATTATACTACTTCTCCTGAGTACGGCAATACCACATGTGTGGCACTTTTTTGCAGCCTAACTGCGCTAAGGGGCCCAAAGTCCAATGACCACCTTTAGGCTTTACAGGGGTGCTTACAATTTAGCACCCCCCAAAATGTCAGGAGAGTAAACACACCCCACAAATGACCCCATTTTGGAAAGTAGACACTTCAAGGTATTCAGAGAGGGGCATGGTGAGTCCGTGGCAGATTTCATTTTTTTTTTGTCGCAAGTTAGAAGAAATTTTTTTTTGTCACAAAGTGTCATTTTCCGCTTACTTGTGACAAAAAATAATATCTTCTATGAACTCACTATGCCTCTCAGTGAATACTTTGGGATGTCTTCTTTCCAAAATGGGGTCATTTGGGGGTATTTATACTATCCTGGAATTCTAGCCCCTCATGAAACATGTCAGGTGGTCAGAAAAGTCAGAGATGCTGGAAAATGGGAAAATTCACTTTTTGCACCATAGTTTGTAAACGCTATAACTTTTACCCAAACCAATAAATATAGGCTGAATGGGTTTTTTTTTAATCAAAAACATGTTTTTCCACATTTTTCGTGCTGCATGTATACAGAAATTTTACTTTATTTGAAAAATGTCAGCACAGAAATTTAAAAAAATCATTTTTTTGCCAAAATTCATGTCTTTTTTGATGAATATAATAAAAAGTAAAAATCGCAGCAGCAATCAAATAGCACCAAAAGAAAGCTTTATTAGTGACAAGAAAAGGAGCCAAAATTCATTTAGGTGGTAGGTTGTATGAGCGAGCAATAAACCGTGAAAGCTGCAGTGGTCTGAATGGAAAAAAAAGTGCCTGGTCCTTAAGGGTAGTAAAGCCCACGGCCCATGGTCCTCAAGTGTTTAAAGTGCATATAAATAAAGTAATTCTTAGCAAAAAGTAACACCCAAAGAAAGCATATTTTTTTGTGAAGAAATCAGTACATAGATCATTTTGGTGTGATAAATAGTGATAAAGTTATTGGTGAATGAATGCAAGGAGTGTGATGTTAAAATTGCTGTAGATTTTAGGGGGGGGGGGGGGACTGTGGTAGGGAAGTGGTTAAAAATGAATAGAGTATGAACAGAGTAGTGTTAATGGTAGCAATCTACAGCTTCTTATCTTTTTTTTTTGTTTTACATGTGTCAGATTGAAGAGCTGAGTGATTTCCGTGCAGGGATCCTGGTAGTACTAAGGGTTATTTGTATAGTTGTATTTCATAGTGTAGGGAAGGGAAGGCTAGTTTGAACTATAATGTGCCTTGTGCAGTTCAACATTTGCAAGTGTGTAGTGACAGCAAAGTAGAATGAGGGGTGCCATTGTGGGGACTGCAAACTGTAGCATGACTACAAATTTTTTAAACTTTGATACACACACACCAACACCAGCTGTGACCACTGGAGTCATAAAGGTGAAATGAAGCCATCACAACTAACACTCCACTTCATAAAACAGTGGGATGCACACGTTTGGGCAACCTTGTTATTCGTCATGATTTTCCTGTTGGTTGGAACGATAAAAAATGTCAGTTAACCTCCTTAGCGGTAACCCCGTGCTGGACACTGGGTAAGCCGCCGGAGGGTGCCGCTCAGGCCCTGCTAGGCCGATTTACATAATTTTTTTTTTGCTGGACGCAGCTAGCACTTTGCTAGCTGCGCCAGCACACTGATCGCCGCCGGCCCGCGCCCGATCGCCGCTATCTGTTGCGGCGCGACCCCCCAGACCCCGTGCGCTGCCTGGCCAATCAGTGCCAGGCAGCGCCGAGGGGTGGATCGGGACTCCCAATGACGTCCCGTTCTTTGAACGGGATTTCCTGATCGGAGATCGCCGAAGGCGATCTAAGCGGGCGGGGGGATGCCGCTGAGGAGCGGCTATCATGTAGCGAGCCCTGGGCTCGCTACATGATTTAAAAAAAAAATAAAAATAAAAAAAACTGCTGCGCTGCCCCCTGGCGGAATTTTTCATACCGCCAGGGGGGTTAAATATATCATACAGGAGAGACACACAGTGATATTTGAGAAGTGAAGTGAAGGTTATTGGATTTACAGAAAGTGCATAATAATTGTTTAAATAAAATTAGGCAGGTGCATAAATGTGGGCACTGTTGTCATTTTATTGATTCCAAAACCTTTAGAACTAATTATTGGAACTCAAACTGGTTTGGTAAGCTCAGTACCCCTGACCTACATACACAGGTGAATCTAATTATGAGAAAGAGTGTTTAAGTGGGTCAATAAGTGGGTCAATTGTAAGTTTCCCTCTTTTAATTTTCTCTGAAGAGTAGCAACATGGGGGTCTCAAAACAACTCTTAACCTGCTGAGCGGTCTGGACGAGCTCAGCTCGTCCAACACCGCCAGAGGCTGCCGCTCAGGCCCTGCTGGGCCGATTTTAGTCAAATAAAAAGCAGCACACGCAGCCGGCACTTTGCCAGCCGCGTGTGCTGCCTGATCGCCGCCGCTCTGCGGCGATCCGCCGCGAGCAGCGGCGAAAGAGGGTCCCCCCAGCCGCCTGAGCCCAGCGTAGCCGGAACAAAAAGTTCCGGCCAGCGCTAAGGGCTGGATCGGAGGCGGCTGACGTCAGGACGTCGGCTGACATCGATGACGTCACTCCGCTCGTCGCTATGGCGACGATATAAGCAAAACAAGGAAGGCCGCTTATTGCGGCCTTCCTTGTTTATTCTGGGCGCCGGAGGCGATCGGAAGATCGCCTCCGGAGCGCCCTCTAGTGGGCTTTCATGCAGCCAACTTTCAGTTGGCTGCATGAAATAGTTTTTTTTTTATTTAAAAAAAACCCTCCCGCAGCCACCCTGGCGATTTAATCAGAACGCCAGGGTGGTTAAATGACCTGAAGATAAAGATTGTTCACCATCATAGTTTAGGGGAAGGATACAGAAAGCTGTCACAGAGATTTCAGTTGTCTGTTTTCCACAGTTAGGAACATATTGAGGAAATGGAAGACCACAGGCTCAGTTCAAATTAAGGCTCGAAGTGGCAGACCAAGAAAAATCTCGGATAAACAGAAGCAACGAATGGTGAGAACAGTCAGAGTCAGCCAACAGACCAGCACCAAAGACCTACAACATCATCTTGCTGCAGATGGAGTCACTGTGCATTGTTCAACCATTTGGCCCACTTTACACAAGGAGATGCTGTATGCAAGAGTGATGCAGAGGAAGCCTTTTCTCCTCCCACAGCACAAACAGAGCTGCTTGGTGTATGCTAAAGCACGTTTGGACAAGCCAGTTTCATTTTAGGTGCTGTGGACTGATGAAACTAAAATTGAGTTATTTGGGCATAACAAAGGGTGTTATGCATGGAGGAAAAACAACACAGCATTCCAAGAACAACACCTGCTACCTACAGTAAAATGTGATGGTTCCATCATGCTGTGGGGCTGTGTGGCCAGTGCAGGGTCTGGGCATCTTGTCAAAGTTGAGGGACGCATGGATTCCACTCAGTATCAGCAGATTCTGGAGACCAATGTCCAGGGATCAGTGACAAAGATGAAGCTGTGGCGGGGCTGGATCTTTCCTCAAGACAACACTGCTCAAAATCCACTAAGGCATTCATGCAGAGGAACAAGTACAACATTCTGGAATGGCCATCTCAGTCCCCAGACCTGAATGTATTTGAAAATCTGTGGTATGAGTTAAAGAGAGCTGTCCATTCTCAGAAGCCATCAAACCTGAATGAGCTATAGATGTTTTGTAAAGAGGAATGGTCCAAAATACCTTCAACCAGAATCCAGACTCTCATTGGAACCCACAGGAAGTGTTTAGAGGCTGTAAATTCTGCAAAAGGAGGATCTACTAAATATTGATTTCATTTCTTTTTTGTGGTACCCAAATGTATGCACCTGCCTAATTTTTGTTTAAACAATTATTGCACACTTTCTGTAAATCCAATAAGCTTAATTTTACTTCTCAAATATCATTGTGTGTGTCTTCTATATGATATATTTAACTGACATTTTTTTATCGTAACAACCAACGATTTATCCAGGAAAATCATAATGATTAACAAGGTGCTGAAACTTTCACATCCCACTCTAAATATAGCAACACATCTCTTCCCTCCCCCCCTTTTCACGCCTAATAAAGCTCAGCCAGCATCCCTCTCTTTTGTCTGGTTTATGCATTTTACTACAACACTGTTGCAATGTTTCCTTTTTTAGTTTTTGTTTTTATGTCGTCATCAGAAATGGGTGATGAGATGTAAATATTCTGGGTTCGCATGCATGAGTCACCCTCAGTATGGTTAGTAAGCTTTAGTTTTTCTGTGGCTGAATTTCAAGCTATATAGAATTTGCATGCAATAGCTGAATTCCTATATTTAGTGATTCTTCAAGTTCTTGGAAAAAGCTCTGTTCTGTCACAAGACATAGGATAAACGTTCATAACTAGAGTTTGCTTTCCTAGTTTGTCAATGTCAGCTGATCCGTATGTTTGTTGCAGGAAATTGATTTTAATACGTATTACAATGACACTATTAGTATTATAGTCAGGACTGCTGCAGGTGAGTGAGTCTAACCATTTTAGCATATATAATAGCATTTCAGCATGCTAATTTGCAGTTTCAGGAGTAAGATAATCGTCCTAGTGTCCCTATATCTCTAACATGTATGAAAGTAATAAAATCAATACATTTTAATATGGTAACATTTAGAATGTCTACATTCTATCACTACCTTGTTATCTACTTTATTTCAAATCCATATTTTAAGATTCTGCTTCCTATTACAGGTGGTAATTTGGCAGAAGAACAAAGTGCTGGACCATAAAATGGCATTAATGTCAGTCTTTGGGACTTCAGTCGTGAGAAGCATGGTTCATTTTAAGCACCAATGTGATGATCCAGAGGTTAGTGAATGTTTTAAATGTGTAGGCCCCGTGAGTACTTTGGAGGCTTCTGTTGGCTGTCTGCCAGTTTAAAAAAAATAAGAACGTGTAATTGGTTAAATGGAGGAAATGCTAGTATATACTGTTCAAAATGATCACTGTTTCATGTGCAAATGAACACCATATTTGTGATTGTAAACATTTAAAGAAAATGTGATTATAAAAAAAATATATACTGTATATATTCTTCTATGGAGTGAGAAGGCTCTAGATAATTTAGAGCCTTTCCCGGTCCTCTCATGGTGTCCTTATTCCAGCACTGCACTGGTTGAAATTTGCCACATTCAGGAGCCCTCAAACGGCTTCTGAAGCATTTGTGGCTGTGAGTTCTTCTGGCGGCGTTCAGCTCTGTACTCAGTGCAGAGCTTCCAGTCTTTGGAAACACCCGGGGCCATGTGTGCTTCTAAAGCTTTCCAAGGGTCTCCAAAGGTGTATTCAGCCAGTTGGTCGAATGCCTGCAATGGGGGTGACAACGCTGGAATAAAGACACCGTGAGAGGATCGGGAAGGTCTCTAAAGGATCCAAAGCCTTCCCTCTCCATAGGGAAGTATAGAACAGTATTGATATTACAATTTAAGGGCGGTATAGGAGTTAAGATAGTGGAATACCAGATTAGAGCATTCATTTTCCACTTCTGTGCTGCTAATTTTTCAGGTCTTAGCAGTCTTAGAATTGCTGTTTGTGCTAAATGAACAGCGCAATTTTGCATTGAGTGGTGCTACCACCTGGAAAAGAAACTGTTCTTCTACCCGGAAATTTTAGTTGCAGCTGACTGATATCTCACTTCTGAAGGCAGACTTTCAAAGATGGAGTGGGCAGGATGAGAAGGGTCACAGGCAATTATGGTCACTCTTTTTCTGAACCTGCTAGCATAAAGGTTATGAAGGGAAGCTGAAGCCAATTATTCTTTCTGCTGACCGGATGATGAGCTACAATATCATCTTCTCTCATACAGAGCACGAGCCAAACCAGTCAATCACTGATGTGGTCATGGTGGATTTGATGAATGCAGTATAAAACTGCACTATTCATTTCTGTGGTAGGCCACACTTTTTCAGCTGCCATAGGTGGTACAACCTCTGTTGGGCTCTCTTGATGATGGTAACAAGGTTGTTAGATAATATGTACCCAATGAATTTAACTTGCTCTACTTGGGTCAAAGCAGATCCATTTATTATTAGGGGGAGGGTCTGGTTCTAAAATATGATATCATCTCCATGGTCTGAAGAACAATACGTTCAAGTCGTTGCTGCTTCACTAGGAATAACACAGCAGCAGAGAAATGTGTGCATCAAACACCTAGTTAAACCCTGATATATCTGGCTTCGCAAAGTTGGCCTAATTGGCTTAATCATGAGGCATTGCTCATGCAAATTTGCATTTGCTTTTGCATGCCATAATATGCAGGATCTAAAACTAATTTACCGCAAAACAGTTGCCCTGCGGGGATTAGTTTGCGCAACATTTAGCACTATCCAGGGGTGCCACAGGGAGGCCCCCCATGCCCCCATCAACCGGGGTGCCGCAGAGCTCTAAGCCCTCTCACTGCTTGGAAACCCTGTAGCAGCACCCCGGAGGGGGAGGCCATTTACTAGTAATAAAGCTGTCTCATTGCATGCCTATATGCAGACTTGTTCCCATTTCGTATGAGACCAACTACTGTTGTGTCATCTGCAAACTTCAGAACATTTACAGATGGATCTGTGGAGATGCAGTCATTAATGTACAGTGAATTAAGCAGTGGGGAGTGCAAACATTCCAGGACTGTCATACTGACGATCAGAGAGTCTGAAATGAGTTTCCTCAGCTAAACCTGTTGTCTGCTTTAGTCAAGAAATTGGTTATCCATATGCAGATAAAAAATGCATTATACATCTGACGCAGAAAAATCGAACCATGTCCTTGTGACGTGTACTAAATCTTGTATTCAGCATTGAATATGGAATAAAGCAAGTGGTGTGGTGCCTAGGTTTAGAGGGAGTATTTGAACATTAGAACGCCAAATACAATACTCAGCCAGTCTAAGAATACAATGGGGGGGGGGAGGGGGGGCAAGATCTACTTACCTAGGGCTTCCTTCAGCCCCTGGCGGCCAATATGTCCCTCGCTGCAGCTCCGGTGTCCGTGGATCCCTTCTGTTACAGATGCCGACTTCACCAGGTCGGCATCTACTACGTCTGCGCGAGCGCAGCCATGCCACTTGCGATCGTGCTCATGTAGCCTGGAGCACTCTTCACAGGCGCAGAACTACTGCGCCTGCGCAGAACTCTCCCAGCTACGGGAGCGCAGTCACGAGCTGCACAAGCGCAGTAGGACAGATCCTCTAAAGAAAAAAAAAATTTTGTTTCCAAATATAACTTTGGGGAGAGCTTACACAATATAAAACTGTGCTGCCCAAGAGTGCCGAATCCTGATAGTAGTGTATGTGTGTAAATATATATATATATATATATATATATATATATATATATATATATATTTATATATATATAGTGGGATGCGAACGTTTAGGCAACGTTGTTAATCGTCATGATTTTACTGTATAAATAGTTGGTTGTTACGATAAACAATGTCAGTTAAATATATCATATAGGAGACACACACAGTGATATTTGAGAAGTGAAATGAAGTTTATTGCATTCACAGAAAGTGTGCAATATTTGTTTGAACAAAATTAGGCAGGTGCATAAATGTGGGCACCACAAAAAAGAAATGAAATCAATATTTAGTAGATCCTCATTTTGCAGATATTACAGCCTCTAAACGCTTTCTTTAGGTTCCAATGAGAGTCTGGATTCCGGCTGAAGGTATTTTAAACCATTCCTCTTTACAAAACATCTCTAGTTCATTCAGGTTTGATGGCCTCCGAGCATGGACAGCTCTCTTTAACTCACACCACAGATTTTCAATTATATGCAGGTCTGGGGACTGAGATGGCCATTCTAGAACATTGTACTTGTTCCTCTGCATGAATGCCTTAGTGGATTTTGAGCAGTGTTTAGGGTCGTTGTCTTGTTGAAAGATCCAGCCCCAGCGCAGCTTCAGCTTTGTCACTGATTCCTGGATATTAGTCTCCAGAATCTGCTGATACTGAGTGGAATCCATGAGTCCCTCAACTTTGACAAAATTCCCAGTCCCTGCACTGGCACACAGCCCCACAGCATGATGGAACCACCATATGTTACTGTAGGTAGCAGGTGTTTTTCTTGGAATGCTGTGTTGTTTTTCCTCCATGCATAATGCCCCTTGTTATGCCCAAATAACTAAATTTTAGTTTCATCAGTCCACCGCACTTTATTCCAAAATGAAGCTGGCTTGTCCAAATGTGCTTTAGCATACCTCAAGCAGCTCTGTTTGTGCTGTGGGCAGCAGAAAGGCATCCTCTGCATACACCATCTCCTTGTGTGCCGAATGGTTGAACGATGCAAAGTACTCTATCTGCAGCAAGATGATGTTGTAGGTCTTTGCTGCTGGTCTGTGGGTTGACTCTGACTGTTCTCACCATTTGTTGCTTCTGTTTATCTGAGATTTTTATTGGTCTGCCACTTCGAGCCTTAACTTGAACTGAGCCTGTGGTCTTCCATTTCCTCAATATGTTCCTATCTGTGGAAACAGACAGCTGCAATCTCTGAGACAGCCTTCTGTAGCCTTTTTCCCTAAACCATGATGGTGAACAATCTTTGTCTTCAGGTCATTTGAGAGTAGTTTTGAGACCCCCATGTTGCTACTCTTCCGAGAAATTTAACAGAGGAGGGAAACTTACAACTGACCCCCTTAAATACTCTTTAAATATGCTTGCTTATAATTGGATTCACCTGTGTATGTAGGTCAGGGGTCACTGAGCTTACCAAGCCAATTTGAGTTTCAATAATTAGTTCTAAAGGTTTTGGAATCAATAAAATGACAACAGTGCCTAAATTTATGCACCTGCCTAATTTTATTTAAACAATTATTGAACACTTTCTGTAAATCCAATAAAATTAATTTCACTTCTCAAATATCACTGTGTGTGTCTCCTAATATGATATATTTAACTGAATTTTTTTTATTGTAACAACCAACGACTTATACAGAAAATCATGATGATTAACAATGTAGCCCAAACTTTCGCATCCCACTGTGTGTGTGTGTGTGTGTGTATATATACACACACACATAGCTACGCGTGTATATATATATATATATATATATATATATATATATATATATATATATATACATACAGTGGTGTGAAAAACTATTTGCCCCCTTCCTGATTTCTTCTTCTTTTGCATGTTTGTCACACTTAAATGTTTCTGCTCATCAAAAACCGTTAACAATTAGTCAAAGATAACATAATTGAACACAAAATGCAGTTTTAAATGATGGTTTTTATTATTTAGTAAGAAAAAAAACTCAAAACCTACATGGCCCTGTGTGAAAAAGTGATTGCCCCCCTTGTTAAAAAATAACTTAACTGTGGTTTATCACACCTGAGTTCAATTTCTGTAGTCAGCCCCAGGCCTAATTACTGCCACACCTGTTTCAATCAAGAAATCACTTAAATAGGAGATATCTGACACAGAGAAGTAGACCAAAAGCACCTCAAAAGCTAGACATCATGCCAAGATCCAAAGAAATTCAGGGACAAATGAGAACAAAAGTACTGTAATTGAGATCTATCAGTCTGGTAAAGGTTATAAAGCCATTTCTAAAGCTTTGGGACTCCAGCGAACCACAGTGAGAGCCATTATCCACAAATGGCAAAAACATGGAACCGTGCAGAACCTTCCCAGGAGTGGCCAGCCGACCAAAATTACCCCAAGAGCGCGGAGAAAATTAAACCGAGAGGCCGCAAAAGACCCCAGGACAACATCTAAAGAGCTGCAGGCCTCACTTGCCTCAATTAAGGTCAGTGTTCACGACTCCACCATAAGAAAGAGACTGGGCAAAAACGGCCTGCATGGCAGATATCCAAGGCGCAAACCACTTTTAAGCAAAAAGAACATTAAGACTCGTCTCAATTTTGCTAAAAAACATCTCAATGATTACCAAGACTTTTTGGAAAATACCTTGTGGACCGACGAGACAAACGTTGAACTTTTTGGAAGGTGCGTGTCCCATTACATCTGGCGTAGAAGTAACAGCATTTCAGCAAAAGAACATCATACCAACAGTAAAATATGGTGGTGGTAGTGTGATGGTCTGGGGTTGTTTTGCTGCTTCAGGACCTGGAAGGCTTGCTGTGATAGGTGGAACCATGAATTCTACTGTCTACCAAAAAATCCTGAAGGAGAATGTCCAGCCATCTGTTCGTCAACTCAAGCTGAAGCGGTCTTGGGTGCTTCAGCAGGACAATGACCCAAAACACACCAGCAAATCCACCTCTGAATGGCTGAAGAAAAACAAAATGAAGACTTTGGAGTGGCCTAGTCAAAGTCCTGACCTGAATCCTATTGAGATGCTGTGGCATGACCTTAAAAAGGCGGTTCATGCTAGAAAACCCTCAAATAAAGCTGAATTACAACAATTCTGCAAAAATGAGTGGGCCAAAATTCCTCCAGAGCGCTGTAAAAGACTTGTTGCAAGTTATCGCAAACGCTTGATTGCAGTTATTGCTGCTAAGGGTGGCCCAACCAGTTATTAGGTTCAGGGGGCAATTTCTTTTTCACACAGGGCCATGTAGGTTTTGAGTTTTTTTTCTCACTAAATAATAAAAACCATCATTTAAAACTGCATTTTGTGTTCAATTATGTTATCTTTGACTAATAGTTAACAGTTTTTGATGAGCATAAACATTTAAGTGTGACAAACATGCAAAAGAATAAGAAATCAGGAAGGGGGCAAATAGTTTTTCACACCACTGTGTATATATATATATATATCAGGGACCTTCACTTAGGACTAAATTGCAGGTAGTAAGTCAATTTAGATACCATGGAATTAATGTGGCCCAAAATAAGGCTACTTTTCTCCATGTGCTTTCAACTGCAAATGAACAGTTAAATATAGATGTCGGTGCGCTATAAAGTACCCCTGAATTGAAAGGGGGTTTGATTAATATAGTTGCTAATTTGTCAATGTCACAGCATCATCCTTTCAGTCCGGTGCCCACTGTGTGCCCCCGCCCCCCCCCCCCCCCCCCCCCTCCCGCTCTACTCAGCCAAAATCTTTAACTGACTAGAACGTTGACTGTAGGCGGGGAGCATTTTCCTTCCTAGGAATTCCTCCAACCACCCTGCATTTGTAGCCCCTAAACTGTTGTAACCCGATTTGTCCTTTAGCACTCGGCCCCAGCTGAGAGGAATACACCAGACACTGACTCAGATGCGAATATCAAGGATTTGTTTGTGACCTAACAGTGGTCAACTGGTAACTTCTCACAAACTGTATAACTCTCAACCAGGGATGGTCGTAGTCAGCCAACTTCGGTACGCTGGAACTACGCGTAGTTTTATGCAATTACGCTTCGCCAAACTACGGCTTCGAAATCAAATATTCGGTTCGTATGCATTTCGTAGACTACGCGTTAAAATACACAATTACGCGGATGCTTATGCCCGTATGCAGAAAATTTTATGCATTAATTCCTCTTTGAAGCCTATTCCGAGAACTCTTCTATGCGTACATTCCCCTTTTCAATGCGTAAATTTGTAAGCATACAATCGCACGCGGTAAATTAGACGCGAGTAACAAATTCATAGTTCAATACGCAATACACATGTTAACCACGCATAGTGGGCGTAAGCTACGCGTAGCGGTACTTTGCTACGCGTAAATTCATAAGCGTAGTTTTGAAAATTCACCTACGAACTGCGATGCGTACATGTGAACTACGATGCGTACATGTGAACTACGATGCGTAAATTCGCACTGGCGTAGTTTCTGCTCATCCCTGCTCAAAACACAAAAATACACTTTCCTTGCACATCACAGGTCAAAATACAATCTTCTCCTCTTCACAGCCGGTGCATCGGTAAAAGCTGCGGAATAAAAAGGTTAAGTTACACAGAAACTTTTTTTCCAAAATATGTTTTTATTGAAATGTTTAAACATAGACAGAAATACATATTGACATGACACCGGAATACTGTGTGCAGGCCCGTTTCTAGGGCCGTGCGGCCCGTGCCGTCGCCCGGGGCGCTGTTGGGAGGTGGGCGCTGAAATGGAGGGGGTAGCCGGAGCCGCTGGGAGGGCAGCCCGACCTCTCCCTCCCTCTCCTGGGCCGCCCTCCATGCTCCCCCCTCAGATGCAGAGCGCAGCAGCAGCAGCAGCCAGGGAGGAAGTGCTGTAAACAACATACCTCCCTGCGTTTCAAGCGCTGCTCTCTCGCCGCCGGTCTCTTCCTCTCTGCCTATAAGATGATGCACACGCTGGTTCCTGTTAGCCGGAACCAGCGTGTGCATCATCGTATAGGCGGCAGAGAGGAAGAGACCGGCGGCGAGAGAGCAGCGCTTGGAACGCAGGGAGGTATGTTGTTTACAGCACTTCCTCCCTGGCTGCTGCTGCTGCTGCGCTCTGCATCTGAGGGGGGAGCACGGAGGGCGGCCCAGGAGAGGGAGGGAGAGGTCGGGCTGCCCTCCCTCCGGCTCCCCCCTCCATTAGTGGGGACAGCTACCTATCTAACCTACCCTGGGGGGCACCTACCTAATCTAACCTACGCTGGGGGGCACCTACCTATCTAACCTATAGTGGGGGGCACCTACCTAATCTAACTTACCCTGGGGGGCACCTACCTAATCTAACCTACCCTGGGGGGCACCAACCTAATCTAACCTATACTGGGGGGCACCAACCTAATCTAACCTACGCTGGGGGGCACCAACCTAATCTAACCTATACTGGGGGGCACCTACCTAATCTAACCTACGCTGGGGGGCACCTACCTATCTAACCTATACTGGGGGGCACCTACCTAATCTAACTTACCCTGGGGGGCACCTACCTAATCTAACCTACGCTGGGGAGCACCAACCTAATCTAACCTATACTGGGGGGCACCTACCTATCTAACCTACACTGGGGAGCACCTACCTAATCTAACCTACGCTGGGGGGCACCGACCTAATCTAACCTATACTGGGGGGCAGCTACCTAATCTAACCTATACTGGGGGGCACCTACCTATCTAACCTACACTGGGGGGCACCTACCTAATCTAACCTACACTGGGGGGCACCTACCTAATCTAACCTACACTGGGGGGCACCTACTTAATCTAACCTACACTGGGGGGCACCTACTTAATCTAGCCTACACTGGGGGGCACCTACTTAATTTAACGTACGCTGGGGGGCAGCTACCTAATCTAACCTACACTGGGGGGCAGCTACCTAATCTAACCTATGCTGGGGGGCAGCTACCTAATCTAACCTATACTGGGGGGCACCTACCTAATCTAACCTACACTGGGGGGCACCTACCTAATCTAACCTACACTGGGGGGCACTTACCTAATCTAACCTACACTGGGGGGCACCTACCTAATCTAACCTACACTGGGGGGCACCTACTTAATCTAACCTACACTGGGGGCACCTACTTAATCTAACCTATACTGGGGGGCAGCTACCTAATCTAACCTATACTGGGGGGCACCTACCTAATCTAACCTATACTGGGGGGCACCTACCTAATCTAACCTATACTGGGGGGCACCTACCTAATCTAACCTATACTGGGGGCAGCTACCCATCTAACCTATACTGGGGGGCACCTACCTATCTAACCTATGCTGGGGGCAACTATTCTGGCTACCTATATTAGAGGCACCCACCTAGCTAACCTGTACTGGGGCACCTACCTATCTAACTTATACCGGAGGCGCCTGCCTATCTAACCTATACTGGGGGCAACTATACTGGCTACCTATACTGGAGGCACCTACCTGGCTAACCTATAGTGGGGGCAACTATACTGGCTACCTATACTGGGGTACCTATTCTTGGCTACCTATACTGGGGGGACCTATACTAAGTGCAACTAGACCTGGCTAACCTATACTGCGGGCACCCATACCTTGCTTGGGGGGGGGGGCGCAATTTTTGCACACTCGCTCTGGGTGCATTTTAGCCTAGAAACTGCACTGACTGTGTGTAGCTTTAGTTGTGAGTGACCATGCTTGGTTACATTTTGGTACAAGTATGAGAAGAATGGTAGTCTAAATTACTAAGCAAAGTTCAGATTTAAGAGCTTGTTGCATGAGTATGGAACTAGGTATCTGTGGTTAGTTTACAATAAATACTATTAGACAATGTGGCCTTAATAGGAATAAGACCTAACAAGGTTGATTATTGAGCAAATAGGAAATAATAGATAGATACCGTTTGTGTACCTTTACATGCATAAAGGCAAGCACACACTAGAACCTGGTTGTATTAAAATAACAGAAGATAAAAACAGACAAAGTAAGACAGATACAGAGAGGGGAAAAAGAGGGAAGGGAGAGATTGTTGGGGGAGGATGGATGTTTGTAGGAGACGTGTCTAGTTCTCAGTTACACCTGTTGGAAATGGGAGTTGTAGTCCCGCTTTAGGGTGCTGTAGGGAGAGGGGAGGCCGAGTCTCTGCGGAGAATAGTTGTAGCTTTATCCGAGTCCCTGAAATCTAGCCAAATGGCCCACTTGGCGACAAAGGATTCGGCATTATCTGAGGTCGGGGTAAAGAGGTCCTCCAAACACATAATTCCGTTGATCTCTTTGAATAGATCAGCCATTGTAGGAATTAAGCTTGATTTCCATCTTCGAGCAATTAGTAGTCTCGCTGAGATAAGTAAGATTGGAGTTATTGATTTTTTGATGCTGGAGGCTCTGCCTGGGAGTAGAGTTAAAAGTGCTGTTGAGGCTTTCAATGGCAGGGACTCACAGTATATTTGTTTGTGGACCTCAAACACCCCAGCCCAGAACCTCTGTATCATAGGGCACTCACACCATATGTGAATATATGTTCCTTTAGATTGTGAACATCTCCAGCATTGGTCCGAGCTGTCTCGGCTGTATTTGGACACCTGGGATGGCACTCGGTACCATCTAGAAAATATTTTAAAGTTCCTCTCTTGGAAGTTTAGGGAGACTGAAGACTTATGTGTTAACTCAAAGATTTTTTTTCCAGTCTTCTGCAGGAAGAGCTTGTCCCAAGTCCCTGTCCCAGGCGTCTGTTAATTTAAGTAAGTCCTTTTCACTGTTAGTGCACACAAGTAACGAGTATATTTGGGAAATTTTATGATTTAAGGATGAGGATGTGGCACATAGTCGTTTAAATGGAGTTAGGGATCTGTGGATGTTAGATTTGGACATCAAGAATTTATAGAACCAGGAAAGCTGGGACCATACTAACCAGTCTACCCTAGGTGGTTTTTGTGCGTTGCCTATGTTATCTTTGGGCATAAGTTTATTGGAGGTTATGATATGTCTCACTTGAGGCCAGAATTCCCTGTCCCACCCAAGAAAGGAAGGTTTTTGTAATCCTGTGGCTAGGTTGGGATTGTCAAGGAGAGAGGTAAGTGGGCTATATAGAGTAGATAGTTTAAGCCGGTCTCTGATGTCTCGCCATTTTCTTAAGACTATTTGTGCCCAGAAGGCAATATCGTCAGAGCCTGGTTTTAGGTTTGGTGCTATCCAAAGTAATGCTCTTGGGTCTAGTTTGGAGGTGACTGATTATAAGATAACCCATTGTTTATTATTTCTATCTTGAAACCAATTAAGAACAAGGGTTAAGAGAGAGGAGTAATAATATGTTTTGATGTCCGGTAAGCCCCTTCCCTCTTCAGATTTGGGTCTAATTAGAAGTTTGAATTTTGTCCTATGCGTTTTGCGTAGCCAGATAACGTTAAGCATTAGTGATTGTAATTTTTTAAGAAAGGGGCCTGGTATCCCAATGGGGATAGCTTGTAATGTATAGAGGATTTTAGGGAGGGTGTCCATTTTAATCACATTTATGCGGCTGGACCAAGTAAGTCTGAGATTGGTCCATCTATCCAGTTCTCCCTGGATTTTGGCAAGGAGCGGTGGGTAGTTAAGTTGGTAAAGTTTACATAGATCGCTAGGAATTAGGACACCTAAGTATTTAATATGGTTGGGTTGCCATCTAAAGTTAAATGAGTTCTTGAGTGAGTCGATCAAGGATGAGGGGAGATTAATATTAAGAGCCTCAGTTTTAGATATGTTGATTTTGAAGTTACTGACTTCTTCAAATTTATTTAAGTCAGAGAGGATGTGTGGGAATGTTATATGGGGATTGGATATGTACAATAATAAATTGTCTGCAAATAGCGAGAGTTTAAAGTGGTGGGATCCCACTTTTATCCCTTGAATTGAGGGATTCTGTCTCAGTGCTATTGCCAAATGTTCCATGCAAATCACATATAGTAATGGGGAAAGCAGGCATCCCTGCCTGGTGCCGTTAGCAATTTTGAAGGCGTCCGACAGGGTCCCATTAACCCGGACCCTGGCGCTAGGGTTATGGTAAAGTGACATGGTTTTGTGCAAGAAGCTATCCCCCAAGCCCAGCTGCCTAAGGGACATCTCCAGGAACAGCCAGTGGACCCTGTCGAACGCCTTCTCGGCATCCACAGACAAAACACAAAGAGGTTATCTGGATTTCTTAGCATAGTGTATTAGAGAGACAGTCTTCAGGGTATTGTCTCTGGCCTCCCTTCCTGAGACAAAGCCTGCTTGATCAGTATGTATGACCGTGGGGAGTATGGGCTTGAGCCTCTCAGCTAGCATTTTGGCAAAACGTTTTAAATCTATGTTAATCAGGGAAATGGATCTATAGTTTGAGCAGTGGGCTGGGTCTTTTTCTGGTTTGGGGATGACAGTGATGTGCGCCATAGCAGTTTGAGGAGTAAAGAAATGGGAGTCATCAATTGAGTTAAATGCCTGCAGTAGTATTGGAGATAAATCGGCAGAGAATTGTTTAAAGTAGGCCCCGGAAAGACCATCGGGTCCTGGGCTTTTCCCTTTTTTAATAGAGCCAATGCAGGACAATAATTCAATTTCAGTGAATTTTTGATCTAGTTCTTTAATAGTGTCAGGGGATAGTGTAGGCAGAGGGGTGGCATCTATGTATGCTGTTATTTTTTCTTTTAACTTGGCTGGGTCTAGGTCGTGAAATTTGCCTTCGATGTTGTAGAGGGAAGTATAATATGTGTTAAACTCTTTAGCAATGTCAGATGTTTTAAATTTAGTCTAGTTCTGCCCGTTCTTAATTGAGAATATGTTTGTAGAGGATGAGATTGGGTGTAAAGATTTTGCTAGTAGAGTGCCGCATTTACCTCCCCGATGGAAGAACATGCTACGTGATTTTTCTCTTACTATCAAGGTATGTTGGTCCACTAAGGATAGGAGGGTTTGTCTAGTATTGGACTATTTTAGGTCCGCATCAGGTGAGTATTTATCTTTAAGTCTCCCTTCCAGTTCACCAATTTCTCGGAGCAGTTTAGAGATTTGTTCATTACATTCTCTTTTGATCCTAGAGCCATGGGAGATAAAGACCCCCCGGAGGACACATTTCAAAGCTTTCCATTTGATGTCAGCTGAGGTATCATCATGAGTGTGATTAAGGGAGAAATTTTCAATAGTTTTTTTTAATATCTGCTATGCAGATGGGATCCCGAAGTAGGTTATCATTTAATCTCCATTGGCTCTGGATTCCCTGGTGTTTATTTAAAACAAAGGAGCAGAATATTGGGGCGTGGTCTGACCATAGTCTATTTCCAATGGATGTCTGGGTGTCTCTATCAAGGAGTCTTTGGGAGGTGAATAAGTAGTCAATTCGACTGTGTGAGTGGTGTACAGATGAGAAGAATGTGTAATCTCTGTTAGTTGGGTGGAGGATCCTCCAGGCATCTACCGGATACAGAGACTGGAGTTTAGATTTTATTCTCATGAGGATAGTTTTGGGGATTGACTGTCTTTGAGAGGAGGAGTCTAGTTGTGGGTTGAGGCACATGTTGAAGTCGCCCCCTAAAATGATATTACCTTCGGCAAATTGTGATAGTTTGGAGAGGTATGAGAGCAAACTAGTGCCTGGGTTTTGATTAGGGAGGTATATGTTCGCCAAGGTGTATTTACTTTCCTGGATTTGCACTACTAGAAAGACATATCTTCCCTGTGTATCCATCTGTGATTTCAGTACATTTAAGCAAAGATTTTTGTGTAGTCCTATAGAGACTCCCTTAGATTTGCCCCCCGGGTTTGTACTGTGGTACCATCTGTTGTAGTATCTAGATTTAAATGAGGGAATTTCTCCCTCTTTAAAGTGGGTTTCCTGTAGGAAGATGATAGAGGCTCTTTGTTTATGAAGGTGATATAAAATTTGGGATCTTTTATTGGGGATATTTAAACCCTTAACATTATAGGATGCTACGGAGCACTTATCCATTATTTAGATAAAGTTGAATAGTAAAACAATAGTAAAACAACGTAATAAACCTACCGCTGGATCTGGTCGACTTGTCTCTTGTAGGGGAGTCGACACGTCTCCTACTGGGGAAAAACAATGGGGTGGGGAGGGATGAAAGTGGAAAGTGAAAGAGAGACATCAGAAAGAACAAATATAGTAACATATATCTCAGGCCAAGAAAGGGCCTGAACAATGAACTTTTAAGGTTCATTTCACATCCTGTATGAGACCGGGTAGGTGTCATCAGGATGAAAGATTTGGTGGGAGATGGAAGCCAAACGCCTAGTCCAGTAACTCCCACCAACCCGGAACTCAATTAAACATTTTGTAACATAACATAACATATGAAATCCAACAAACTTATTTTGAGAAGTTTTCGTCCACAGTTGTGGAGGTTATTAAGGAATTGCTTAAATGGTAGCAACCTATTGTCCAAGCCAAGTCTATGAAGGGGGTGTAATGGTGTCTATTACATCAACATTTTAGTTGATCCAATCTATATCGGTGGGGGAAAAAATGCATTGGGTAGGAGAGGCAAAGGAGGAGGGGGTCGGGGGGGAGGGGGGGGGGTCGGAGGGAGATATGGCCTGAGAGGCTTGGATCTGAATAGGCTTTAGTTTAGAAGTAATATCAGAACTTAGATTAAACCTATTATAAATCAGTAAGAATAGGGGTCTCCGGTATCTCAAGGCCTCTTATCAGGGAAACATTATATTAGTTTTATGTCGGTGAGGGATAAAACATCATATTTTGAGTCCCACCCCGCTCCCTCCATACCCTATAATCCCCCACGTTCTCATTTAGTCAATTTTCTCAAGGCTATAACAAAATATAGGTAGGTTAGAGCATTTGGCTAACTCCGGTATGGAGTATGTCTCAACAGGAAATATGTCTGTTTTGTAGTGTGGCCAGAGTATATCACCACTAGTGTAGAGGTGGGTTAGGTCAGAGTGCTACTGTAGTGGACAGCCTCGGACAGGCCCACCGAACCACCGATGGTCCCATCGGTGGGCCCCGGCCGTCCCGCCTCCTGGGGGCCCCAGTGCTAAAAAGGAGGGGGGCTAAGCGCAGGAAGGGGGGACATTGTGCACAGATCGGCGGGGAGGGGCGGAAGCCTCCCCCCCCCTCCCTCACCTAGGGGCCCCCCTTCCGCGCTCCCCCCCTCTCCAGAATTGCAGCCAGCGGCAGCAGCGGGGATGAATCACTTAACGGCATGACACGGAGATCCATAGCTCTGCGTGCCGCTGGCTGGTCTGGTCTCTCTCTGGCTCCTGAACTGACTGTCCAATTACGCTCTCGCAGGAAGTACTGCGAGAGCGTGATTGGACAGTCAGTTCAGGAAACAGAGAGAGGCCAGACCAGCCAGCGGCACGCAGAGCTATGGATCTCCAGTCGTCATGCTGGTAAGTGATTCATCCCCGCTGCTGCCGCTGGCTACAATTCTGGAGGGGGGGCCCCTAGGTGAGGGAGGGGGGTTTCTGGTGTCTGCTGCCCACATTACGATTTTCAGGTGTCTGCTGCCCACATTACGATTTTCAGGTGTCTGCTGCCCACATTACGATTTTCTGGTCACTGCTGCCCACATTACGATTTTCAGGTGTCTGCTGCCCTCATTGCGATTTTCAGGTGTCTGCTGCCCACATTACGATTTTCTGGTCACTGCTGCCCACATTACGATTTTCTGATCACTGCTGCCCACATTGCGATTTTCTGATCACTGCTGCCCACATTGCGATTTTCTGGTGACTGCTGCCCACATTACGATTTTCAGGTGTCTGCTGCCCACATTGCGATTTTCAGGTGTCTGCTGCCCACATTACGATTTTCAGGTGTCTGCTGCCCTCATTGCGATTTTCAGGTGTCTGCTGCCCACATTACGATTTTCTGGTCACTGCTGCCCACATTACGATTTTCTGATCACTGCTGCCCACATTGCGATTTTCTGATCACTGCTGCCCACATTGCGATTTTCTGGTGACTGCTGCCCACATTACGATTTTCAGGTGTCTGCTGCCCACATTGCGATTTTCAGGTGTCTGCTGCCCACATTACGATTTTCTGGTCACTGCTGCCCACATTACGATTTTCTGATCACTGCTGCCCACATTGCGATTTTCAGGTGTCTGCTGCCCACATTACGATTTTCTGGTCACTGCTGCCCACATTGCGATTTTCTGGTGCCTGCTGCCCACATTGCGATTTTCTGGTGCCTGCTGCCCACATTGCGATTTTCTGGTGTCTGCTGCCCACATTGCGATTTTCTGGTAACTGCTGCCCACATTGCGATTTTCTGGTGTCTGCTGCCCACATTGTGATTTTCAGGTGTCTGCTGCACACATTGTGATTTTCAGGTCTCTGCTGCCCACATTACGATTTTCTGGTCACTGCTGCCCACATTGCGATTTTCAGGTGTCTGCTGCCCACATTACGATTTTCTGGTCACTGCTGCCCACTTTTGGGGGGGGGGTATCTGCCACCAACCTGATTGCATTTTGGGGGGGTATCTGCCGCCAATTTGATTGCATTTTGTGGGGGTATCTGCCGCCAACCTGATTGCATTTTGTGGGGGTATCTGCCGCCTACCTGATTGCATGTTGTGGGGGTATCTGCCGCCAACCTGATTGCATTTTGTCGGAAAATCTGCTGCGATTTGACTACTTGATGAATTATCATGAGGCATGTAACTACTTGAATATTTTATCTAAAATGTATCTGGTCGGACCTAATCTCTGTGAATAACACCGCTACTTATGTTGTGTTTTGTTTTTTTTTAAGTCTGCCCATGACTCATCGTGACCACGCCGATGTTCCAGTGCGTGGTGACACCCATTTACTTTCGCTGCGGCGCGCTGCGCGCGCCGCATGTGGACATATCCCTATTGGAGACTGTCCTCAGAAGTGCTCACAATCTTTTCCCTACCATAAACTCATGCAAAATTTCTAGAGTACATGTGTATGTGAGCCCAAAATGGGGGGGGGGGGGGGGGGGGCGAGGAGGAGGGGATCGGGGGGGGGGGGGGGCCCCGGGCTGAAACTTCCTTGGTGGGCCCTTAGTGTCCCAGTCCGACCCTGGTAGTGGATATTGTTCACCGATTTATTCGGATGCGCTAAATAGAGTGTAGTTATCTAACATTGTTGTTCTGATTGGATCTACTGCAATTGGGAACTCTTTTCTATTTCTCCCTCTGTGGCAAGGCAAGGGTGTCAGATTGAATGGGCCAGTCATCTAGCGTGATCTCAGGGAGATTAAATGTATCTCTGACTTTCTGAAGATCTTTTGGTGAGTTAAAAGTCGCCGATGTGCCGTCTTTGCTGATGTAGATTGCAAAAGGGTATCCCCAGCGATACGTGATATCTCGATCCCTCAGTAATTCTAGAAGTGGCTTTGAGGCCTTTCGTAGTTGGAGAGTGAGGCTTGAGAGATCGGGTAGTAAGTGTATTTTAGCTCCATCATAATCAACATTTCCTTTTTTTTGTGCTGCTGCCATTATAGCATCTTTTTCTTTGAAGAAATGCACTCTGCAGATAATGTCACGTGGTTTGGACGGGTCGGCTCTTGGGGGTCCCGCTGCTCTATGTGCACGGTCAATTTCAATCTTATTGTCTGCAGGGCTATCTAGAAAGATGTTGAATATTGCTTCAGTAGTAGCCATAATGTCGGGAGCCTTAATTGTTTCAGGAACTCCCCCTAATGCGTATATTGTTTCTTCTATGGCGGTTTTCTAAATCATCGATCTTCATATATAAAGCAGCGATGTGTTTAGAGTGGGCATTAACGGTGCTGCTTTGTGTTTTTAGAGATTCAGCGAGATCTTCCTGGTCTTTCTCTACCTCTTCCATTCTGTGCGTTACATGTGCAAAGTCCTGCCTGAACTCAGCCATATCCTGCTTATAAGTTTCCATGATCCTAGTGAAACAGCTTTCTAGATCTTGCTTGGTGGGAAGAGATCTTATGTAGTCATGTAGATCGACTTCTACAAATGACTCTGCACCCTCCGATAGTGAGGGGGAGGTCAGGCCTGCAGGTCGCTTAGGGGAAGGGAGGGCATTTACAATGGTGTCCTCATGTGTGGTGCCGTCATGGCGGGAAGTGTGGGCCTGATGGTTAGTGGATGGAGGCCTACCTTGTGGTCCCTTCCCGGTGACGGTGTTCCGTGGAGAGGAGCGGTCCATTTGTGCCGGCTGAGTTGGACTTGTCCGTGGAGGGGATGTTCTGGCTGCCGCTCCTGGGGATACCGAGGAGGTGCTGCTGTATGGTGAGTTTGCAGCGCCGCCATGTTGGCTACTCCGCGGTGTATTCGGTCTTTCCTCCAGCAACTGTGTGCGCTGCTTCTTATCCAGAGGGCTGTGTGTCTGGTTAGGAGAGCGTGTCTCCTTTGTTTCCGTTGTTGCGGGCGAGCCCGTGTCTAAGTTGTCTGCCCTCGGAGATCCGTGGCCCGCCTTGCCACGAGGTGAGTCCGCCATGCTGCTGGTCTCTCGGTCTTGTAGTCTCCGCTCGAGCGGCCTCAGGAAGCGCTTGATTTGAGAATGAGAAGGCGTGGTATGTTGGGTCTTGGTTCCCTTCTTTCTGCCTCCACCCATTAGCTGTTTTAAAAAGTTAAGAGTTGCTGTTTTCTGTGATTTTGAGTCCGGGCTGTGGGAGGTCTGCGATGGTGCGTCTTCACACGGCCATTAGCAAGCCTCGCCCCCTCAAGTTACACAGACACTTTTAAATAAAATTGAGCTACAACAGATCTTGTACAATCATCAACCACTTTATAGTACAACACCTTTTTATCACAGTACCATTCACTGAGGTATAGGGGCTTGGGTAGGGACAGGTCTGCTGAGCAATTCAGTCCCTATAGAGTCTCAGTCCCTTGTAGCCAAGTCCAAGCTATATTGCTCAGCAAAACCTTAGGGAACTCGTGACTCTCTTTACTATGGTACTGAAACAGTTTCCACAGTTCGTTTAGGTGGCAATTTGGCATCCAAATGAATGTTCACTTTACTCAGAAGATTTTTCAGACTTGTACTCTTTACTGCAATACTCAAACTACTGTATCTCTTAGGCACCACTTAGTTCGATAGGGAATCCCAAAATAATAAACAAAATAAAGAATGAATCAAATAATAAAAAAGGTTAGAGAAATAAAAAGAAAACAAAATAAAAGTACAACATTGACTAATGCACCCAGCTATACCATCAATATCTCACTCCTTCAATATCTTTTCTTATGTTATTTGAACTCTATGCTGAATAAGCTCTAATTTTGTTATATTGCAAAACTTGTATCTCCACTCTGTTGACTCTTTATCTCTGTCAGATGTCACCCCGCTTTTCACTGTAGTTCACTTAGTAACACAAGATGCAGTGAAACTCCTCCTCCAATCTTCTTCTTTAAAGGGAACCTGAAGCGAGGAAAATTATTTAAAATAGACACATGACATAGCTGCAAATGAATATTACATACTAACCTCACCGTCAGCTCCTCTCAGAAGCTCACCAATTTCTTCTTACAGTGATCCCTTCCAGTACTGACAATATTTTGTCAGAAATGAAATATACCAGTTACTGTCAGTTATATATCAGCAGCTGTCAGTTACAACTGAATGTGCAAGGTAATGTCCATATTTTCCTATGGCTCAAGTGGGTGACATTACAGTTGTTATGGGGTAATGGCCATTTTCAAAATGGAGGATGGAGAATTTCATTGATCACAGTAGACAAATGGGATGCAGGAGAGGAGAAAGAGAGTGAGGAGTAGACTACACAGGAGGTAAATATGACCTGTGTATGTTTATTTTGACTGATTTTCAGTTCAGGTTCTCTTTAATGCTGACAGGTTAACAGACTTAATTATTTCTCACTGACAGGTTCTCTTTATCTCCACGGCTTTTGCTCTCTTTCTCTCTCTCAGGCCGTGCACTCCGGCAACACAAAATAAAACTTTTTTTTTTTTTTGAAAAACAATTTTTATTTTCAAAATATAAGACAGTACAGGTAACAACAATAACAACCCCACCCCCACCCTATCCCACCCCCCTCCATATCCGGTTCCAATCGAGGTAAGTGTATCGTCCACAGTGCATAGACATAACAGTATACAATATCGACAGGTATTAGCAGTCAGAGTTACAACATTGCATCACACATGTATTTAAGGAGTTTTACAAATCTAGCTTAAATTTGGATAGCCATTTGGTCCAGATTTTATAAAATTTCTTTTGTGAGCCTCTGTTAACATATATTCCTTTATAAATAGGCAAGTCACCGTTAATAGATTGGGTTAATGCATCTAGAGTAGGAGGATTAGCGGACTTCCAACATAGAGCAATTTGTCTTCTGGCATATAAGAGCAGAATCCTGGCAAGCAATAATTTCTTTTCCGAGAGATCTTTGGTACCGAATATATTAAGCAACATGCTTTTGGGTGTGGAGGGAATAGTTGGACTAACTATTTCAAAAAGTAGGGCATGGACATTGTCCCAGTAATGCTTAAGCTTGGGGCAGGACCAGAAAATGTGTATAAAGTTGGCATTGGACTCATTGCATCTCCAACAGTTGTCCTGATTGTCAGGGCCGATTTTGGACAGTTTATATGGGGTACAAAATAAAACTTTGGTTCACTTCTCAAATCAGGCTTTTAGTAAACACTGAAGAACACATCAACTTATGAACTGATGACTTATGACTGAACAGGCTGACAGGAAAAATGTCTCTGAGTCAGGATTACTGCTAGCGGCTGAGCTGTATTAGTTCTGAGGGGGCTATTAGAGGCCGATCAATTTTCTGATGACAAAAAGGCACTCACACTTAAAGGAATACTTAAGGCAAAAAAAAAATGATATTTACTCACCCGGGGCATCCCTCAGCCCCCTGAAGCTGGATAGTGCCCTCGCAGCCCCGCTCCGATCGTTCTATCCCCGGCGGGGATATAGCAGCATAGAGGGTGATATAGCGGCTGGGAACGCGGAGAATCAGCTGCGTTCCCAGCCTGTCGGCGGCTGTCGCCAAACCCGGAAGTAGCCGCAGGCGGGGACAGGACGATCGGAGCGGGGCTGCGAGGGCACCATCCAGCTTCAGGGGGGTGAGGGATGCCCCGGGTGAGTAAATATCATTTTTTTTTTTGCCTTAAGTATTCCTTTAATATACTTGGTTACAGTCTCTGTTCTTTGGCATGGCAGCACTATCTTGCACTAATAAGCTGATTATCATCACAATGTTACTGTCTCTTTAAGGCTTTATCAGACAGGCAGATTTTAGTCACACACTTCCATTAGAATATGCACTTCAGTAACTTGGGTTAACTGTCTCTATACTCAGAAAACCTCCACTGAACGCTGGCCCTTGCCTGAACACAACTGTGACTTGATGCTGGCGCAAGGCCTATACTCATCTGTCCTGACAGGGTCTCGCTCCTTTCGCCCTAGCTCGGATCTTGCCTGTAGAGATGTCGCGAACCTCCGATTTTCGGTACGCGAACCTTCGCGGAAGGTTTGGTTCGCTGAAAAGTTCGCAAACCGCAATAGACTTCAATGGGGATGCGAACTTTAAAAAATAGAAAAAATTATGCCCTCCACAAAAGTGATGGAAAAGATGTTTCAAGGGGTCTAACACCTGGAGGGGGGCATGGCAGAGTGGGATACATGCCCAAAGTCCCGGGGAAAAATCTGGATGTGACGCAAAGCAGCGTTTTAAGGGCAGAAATCACATTGAATGCTAAATTGCAGGCCTAAAGTGCTTTCAAACATCTTGCATGTGTATACATCAATCAGGGAGTGTAATTAGAGTTCTACTTCACACTGACACACCAAACTCACTGTGTAACGCATGCAAACAGCTGTTTACGTAGTGACGGCCGTGCTGGACTGGTGCGCACCGTGGCGAGAGTGTAGGCCGTGGCGGTTTTCAAGCCCATATGGTCGCCGGGCTGTGGTAGCTCAATTATAGAACAACAGTGACTGTCCAGCTGATCAAATTTGGTCTGACCACAATGAAGCAACGACCTTATTATCTTTTGTGTCCCATCCCCACCCGAGACACTCATATAGCCGGCGGTTATTGCTTCATTGTGATACGCAAGCCCCTTCACCGCGGCAAGGTAATGATCACGAAGGGGGATGGGCACATGTACATGCCTTTTGTTTTTTTGTTTCAGCCGCCCGCAGTGCAGCCAGAAAAATTAGGCAGGCATGTACACGCACCAGAAAAGTTAGTGTAGCGGCCGCTGCTAGCAGCAGCCTTAAAAATTCAGGAATCCGCCTAGAGTCCTGGACCCTGTTGGTGGTGGCGGAGAAGGCAAGCGGCCTGCAGGCAGAGATGCTGTGTGTGGGGACTAACTTAGTCTTCGGTCGTGCAGAAGCCCTCCGTGATCCATGCCTCATTCATTTTGATAAAGGTCAGGTACTGAACACTGTCGTGACTTAGGCGACTTCTCTTCTCAGTGACTATGCCTCCAGCTGCACTGAAGGTCCTTTCTGACAGGACGCTTGCGGCAGGGCAAGAGAGAAGTTGTATAGCAAATTGGGACAGCTCTGGCCACAGGTCAAGCCTGCGCAACCAGTAGTCCAAGGGTTCATCGTCGCTGCGCGCAGTGTCTACATCCACACTCAAGGCCAGGTAGTCGGCTACCTGCCGGTCCAGGCATTGGTGGAGGGTGAATCCGGAAGGACTATGGCGAGGAGTTGGACTAAAGAATGTCCGACATCACCCTGAGATCGCTGGAGCGTCCTGTCCTTTCCTGCGTGGACTTGGGAGGAGGAGGGTTACTGCCAGTGGTACCTTGATTGCGTTGTGCAGCCACATCACCCTTAAACGCAGTATAAAGCATCATCGACCGCTTGTTCTGCAAGTGCTGCATCCTTTCCGCCTTCTGTTGAGTTGGTAACATGTCCGCCACTTTGTGCCTGTACCGAGGGTCTAGTAGCGTGGCCACCCAGTACAGGTCATTCGCCTTGAGTTTTTTGATACGGGGGTCCCTCAACAGGCTGGACAACATGAAAGAGGCCATCTGCACAAAGCTGGATGCAGACGTACTCTCCATCTCCTCTTGCTCTTCCTCAGTGACGGGACGCAACTCCTCTTTCTTTCCCCAGCCACGAACAATACCATGGGAACGTGGAGCAGCAGAAGCCCCCTGTGACGGCTGCCGCGGTTGTTCTTCTTTCGCTGCCTCTTCCTCCTCCACAGAAACACCTTCCTCATCATCATCATCAGAGTCTGACTCCTTTCCTTCCCCACACGACTTCTCTTCTTCCTCCTCCTCCTCCCCCTCCTCCTCCTCCCCCTCCTCCCCCCTCTGTGCTGCCGCAGGTGTTGTGGAAACATCGGGTTCGGATGTAAATCGCTCCCACGACTGCTGCTGCTGTAACTGTTCTCGTTCATGCTCCTCCACAGCTGTATCCACCACTCTACGCACGGCACGCTCCAGGAAGTAGGCGTAGGGGATCAAGTCGCTGATGGTACCCTCAGCGCGACTCACCAGTTTGGTCACCTCCTCAAAGGGCTCCATGACCCTGCATGCATTTCGCTTCAGTGTCCAGTTGTTAGGCCACAACATCCCCATCCTCCCAGATTGTGTCCTTGTACTGTAATGATACAGGTACTGGGTGACTGCTTTCTCCTGGTCTAGCAGGTCAGAGAACATCAGCAGGGTGGAATTCCAGCGAGTCGGGCTATCGCAACTCAGGCGTCTCACCGGCAAGTTGTTTCTACGCTGAATGTCCGCAAAGCGTGCCATGGCCGTGTAAGAGCGCCTGAAATGCCCACACAACTTCCTGGCCTGCTTCAGGACGTCCTCTAAGCCTGGGTACTTGGACACAAATCTTTGCACGACCAGATTCAGCACATGTGCCATGCAGGGTACGTGTGTTAGCTTTCCCAAATTCAACGCAGAAATGAGATTTATGCCGTTGTCACACACCACGTTGTCGATCTCAAGCTTGTGCGGGGTCAGCCATTGCTCCACCTGTTTGTTAAGAGCAGCCAGGAGAGCTACTCCAGTGTGACTCTTCGCTTTTGATGCAAGACATGTCTAACACTGCGTGACACCGTCGTACCTGGCATGCAACATAGGCCCTGTGGTGCGGGGGCTGTGTAGCTGGAGAGGAGCCGAGGAGGAGGAGGATGACGACAGCGAAGAGGTGGTAGCAGGCGGAGAGGAGGTGGCTGGAGGACTGCCTACGAGCCGTGGAGGTGTGACAAGTCAGTCCACTGCGCAGCCACGTACTCCCTGCTTGCTGCCATCGGTCACCAGGTTGACCCAATGGGCTGTGTATGTAATGTAGCGGCCCTGCCCGTGCTTGGCAGACCAGGCATCCGTGGTCAGGTGGACCCTTGACCCAACGCTCTTCGCAATAGATGACACCACTTGCCTCTCAACTGCACGGTACAGTTTGGCCTTTTGTGAAAAATAATTGCGGCCTGGTATCTTTCACTGCGGTGTACCAATGGCCACAAACTTACGGAAAGCCTCCGACTCCACCAGCTTGTATGGTAATAGCTGGCAAGCTAATAGTTCCGCCACCCCAGCTGTGAGACGCCGGGCAAGAGGGTGACTGGCAGACATTTGCTTCTTACGCTCAAATACTTCCTTCACGGACAGCTGGGTACTGCTGTGGGCAGAGGAGAAGGAACCGCTCAAGGGAAGAGGCGGTGTGGAGGAGGGTGGCTGTGAAGGTGCAAGGGAGAAAGCGGATGAAGACGATGCACCTGAAGGAGGAAGAGGAGAAGGAGGGTGGCTTGTCTTTTGGGTGCTGCTTTTCCTCAGGTGTTCTTGCCATAGCTGTTTGTGCCTTCTCTCCAGGTGCCTTTGTAAGGCACTTGTCCCTACGTGAGAGTTGGCCTTTCCACGGCTCAATTTTTGCTGGCAGAGACAACAGATGGCTTTGCTCCAATCTGAGACACACATGTTAAAAAATTTCCAAACCGCTGAGGCCACCACCAAATAACTCCTGCGAAGTGTCAAATGCAGCGGATGTGGTGCTTGTTGTAGCGCTGGTGGCTGCGGGAGATGAGGTGTTCTGTGTTAAATAGTCAAGCACGTCCTGATCTTGGGAAGTGATGGCACGTGCCTTCTTCTGAGCGCTGTATTTTGGGCCAGGTCCGCACGAAATCACAGCAACACCACCTCGCACAGACCTTCCGGTGCCTGGTGGCCTTCCTCTGGGTCTGCCTCTACCTCTTCCTCTACCTGGTTTGTCCATTTTGTCCATCTCGGGGGGATGCTAGGTATATGCAGTGAGGTGGGTTCACTGAACAGTAAAGGTAGTTAGATGCAGTGAGGTGGGTTCACTGAACAGTAAAGGTACTTAGATGCAGTGAGGTGGGTTCACTCAACACAACAGGTAGTTAGATGCAGTGAGGTGGGTTCACTGAACAGTAAAGGTACTTAGATGCAGAGAGGTGGGTTCACTCAACACAACAGGTAGTTAGATGCAGTGAGGTGGGTTCACTGAACAGTAAAGGTACTTAGATGCAGTGAGGTGGTTTCACTCAACTCAACTGGTAGTTAGATGCAGTGAGGTGGGTTCACTGAACAGTAAAGGTACTTAGATGCAGTGAGGTAGGTTCACTCAACACAACAGGTAGTTAGATGCAGTGAGCTGGGTTCACTGAACAGTAAAGGTACTTAGATGCAGTGAGGTGGGTTCACTCAACACAACAAGTAGTTAGATGCAGTGAGCTGGGTTCACTCAACACAAAGCTAGGTATATGCAGTGATGAGGTGGGTTAAGTAAACACAACAGGTACTGGGTATATGCAGTACTGGGTAGTACAATGTGCAGCTCCCTGTCACACACACAGGTAGTCACTGAATGTGCTGGGCTGCTGTGGCACACACACTATGAATTAGCAAGGCTGTGCATGCAACAAAAGTGTCAGTTTGACACACAGAAGAAAAAAAAAGTACAGCATGAGCTCTGAAAAGAGCTGTTGAGGGGTGCTATAAAAGCAATAATAATCAGCCAGGAGCAAGCAAAGCAGGCAAGAACCTAACTAATCTGTCCCTAGAAGAACAAGTCTGCAGCAGCTGTCCCTAGTCTGTCTCTAGCAGGCTAGCAGGCACACGAGTGAGGCTAATGGCCGCCGGAGCCTGCCTTATATAAGGGGGGGTGGGGCTCCAGGGCTTAGTGTAGCCTGAATGGCTACAATGTGCCTGCTGACTGTGATGCAGAGGGTCAAAGTTGACCCTCATAGTGCATTATGGGGCGAATCGAACTTCCGCAAAAGTTCGCCAACCACCAAAGTTCGCCTGGAACCGTTCGCCGGCGAACCGTTCGCTACATCTCTACTTGCCTACTGTCACCTCAACTTGGCCTCCGGTCACTGCCTGGGTCTGTCACTCCGCTGCCCTCCTTGCTCTGTTGGTAGTCTGTATGCTGCTGCCGGGCCCTCGATTGCCTCATGGGGTGGCTGCTACGGCTTCTTTCTCTGGCCTCCTTCCTCCCTCACTGCAACCTCCTGGTTGACTGAAAATCTGTGAGGAGAGCTGGTATCAACCAGTTCCCTCAGCCTCTGCCACGCCCCCTCTGCCTCTGCTCTGTCCTCTCCTCCTCGTTTCTAGAAGGTTCCCCGCTTTGTGTACTGGGTTGTCTAGCAACCCAGTCTATGCGACTATCTGAGCGCCTGGTCTCTCTCTGTGGGCAGTTTTGATTCCACAATACTGCTGTTAAAGGCGCAGTGCACACAGTATGTCAATTTCACAGAATAAAGGCAAATTACATTCCTACTTCACTATACCCCTTTTTAAAGGCACAGTTCACTCAACATGATAATTTAATATTACACATGTATATTACACTCCCGCATTACAATACTCTCTTTTAGAGGGTTACACTGTTAAAATATAAAAGAACACAGCACAACTCGCCTACTCCTGGTTCCCTTTGTTGTATTTTCCGCCCTGTCACCTCTTCTTATCCGCCGACACGTTCTCTTGTATCTGCCGACACTACTGCAATATTCAAGCTTTTGCACCTGCAAAATCAGGCTAACAATGGTGCGTTACCTCAGCAATAAAATAATACCACCATTTTACCATGGTAATACATACAATACAGTGTCTTGGTGAGGGTGATAACTACATGCACCCCCCTTTCAATAAATTGGTGTATGATTTGGTCCGCATCCACTAGCAATAGCTGGCAGCAAATTACATATTTCCCCACTATCCTCTGCGAGGGGGAATAGTAATTAATGCCACATGGACTTTTGCAAGAGCAGGGTACGCCGCTTATCAGATTGAGGCCTCTTGCACACTGCATGCGATTCCGATTTGCGATTTTGATGTCATTTTACATGTGTTTCTGATTTGCGATTTTTAATCATTACTGCATGCTGCATTTTTTCTGCATTTTTCTTTTGATAGCATCAAGGGAAAATCGGAATCGCAAATTGGAATTGCAAATCGGATTTGCAGTGTGCAGAGGGCTTTACCCTGGACCCAAATGTCACTGCAGTTTAATTATATGTACGCCTATCTCTTGCTTGTCAGTAATGGCTCTGCTATCATTATTGATCGGTATGAACTAGCTGCTTCAGCTTCCTTTCCCTTTCCTTTCATTACTGATTTATCACTGTGATCATTTTATTCTGTGATTAATCAGTAGTGAAGGAGGTGCTGTAGCAGCTCGTGCATTACGAACATGAAGATGACAGTAAGTAGACAAATGAGTAGACCGGTTTCACCCCTTTTTACACTGGAGGATCTTGGCAATCCCTTTAGAGCACCATAACATGAGAACAGCACAAGAGCCTGCAGCACACCATAATAAGGTAAAATCCATAATATGTATCATACCATATTATTACTATGTATTTATATAGCAGTGAAATCTTCTGCAGCACTTTACAGAGTACGTAATGCTGTCACTGACTTTTTTCTAGAGTATGTCATAATCAAATCACCCTAATATGCTTATCAGTATTCCATAATGTAATGCTTTCTCCTAAACCTATTATCTGAACCCTATCCTATCCTTCATATTGCATTATTTTACCTTACTTTCATTCCTTCCCTCATTGGCTCACCCTGACCTCTCATCTATGCCTAACCCTAATGCTGGGTACACACGATGCGTCTTTTCAGTCGATTTTCCTTCCGATCAATTAGAGATGGCCCGAACAATTCGCCGGCAAGCGGTTCCAGGCGAATTTCCGAGGTTTGCGATCGCGGAGAACCGCAAACTTTTCCGGAAGTTTGATTCGCCACCATAGTGCATCATGAGGGTCAACTTTGACCCTCTACATCACAGTCATCAGGCACATTGTAGCCAATCGGGCTACACTCCCTCCTGGAGCCCCACCCCCCCCCTTATAAAAGGCAGGCAGCGTCAGGCATTGGACTCACTTGTGTGCCTGCAGTAATTAGAGAAGGGAGAGCTGTTGTGCAGAGCCCTATAGGGAAAGCTTAGTTAGGCTCTTGTAGGCTTGTTAGCTTGCTCCTTGCTGATTCTTATTGCCAAGAAAGCACCCCTCAACAACTCTTTTGAGAGCTAATCTTGTTCTTGTGATCAATTTTTTTTTTGTGTGCGTGTCCCACAGACAGGCCCAGCATATTCAGTGACTACCTGTGTGTGTGACAGGTGCACATTGTAATACCCATCACTGCATATACCTACCTGTTGTTCACTTCAGTGCACCCACCTACCTACGTGAGCGCACGCAGTGCAGTACCTGTCTGTGTGTGACAGGTGCACATTGTAATACCCATCACTGCATATACCTACCTGTTGTTCAGTGCACCCACCTACCTACGTGAGCGCACGCAGTGTCACTGTGCCTGTCCGGTACCTGTCTGTGTGTGACAAGTGCACATTGTAATACCTATCACTGCATATACCTACCTGTTATTCAGTGCACCCACCTACGTACGTGAGCGCACGCAGTGTCACTGTGCCTATCTGGTACCTGTCTGTGTGTGACAGGTGTACATTGTAATACCCATCACTGCATATACCTACCTGTTATTCAGTGCACCCACCTACCTACGTGAGCGCACGCAATGTCACTGTGCCTGTCTGCTACCTGTCTGTGTGTGACAGGTATACATTTGTAATACCAGTCATTGCATAATTGTTCACACTACCTGTGTGCTGTGTGACCGCACGCTGTGTAATATACCACTCCGAGCATACTTGTTAACTGCACCTGTGTGACAGCTGCACATTGTATTGTGTAACCAGTCACTGCATACCTTTCCCTGCACCTGTGTGACTGCACATTGTATTAGTCAAGTCAGTGCATACCTTTCACTTCATCTTCCCCCGATATGGACAGAACAGGCAGGGGCAGACCCAGAGGCAGGCCACTCGGCAGGTCTGTTTGAGGTCGTGCTGACGTGATTTCTTGCGGCCCTGGCCCAAAGTACAGTGCTCAGAAGAAGGCACGTCCCATCAACTTCCAAGATTGTGACGACGTGGTTGACTATTTAACCCCCTTGGCGGTATGAAAAATACCGCCAGGGGGCAGCGCAGCAGTTTTTTTTTAATTTTTTTTTTTTAAATCATGTAGCGAGCCGAGGGCTCGCTACATGATAGCCGCTGCTCAGCGGCATCCCCCCAGCCCCGCCGATCGCCTCCGGCGATAGGCGATCAGGAAATCCCGTTCAAAGAACGGGATTTCCTGGAGGGCTTCCCCCGTCGCCATGGCGACGGGGCGGAATGACGTCACCGACGTCAGCGACGTCGGGACGTCATTGGGAGACCCGATCCACCCCTTGGCGCTGCCTGGCACTGATTGGCCAGGCAGCGCAGGGGTCTGGGGGGGGCGCGCGCCGCACCGGATAGCGGCGATCGGGCGCGCGGCGGCGGCGATCGGGGTGCTGGCGCAGCTAGCAAAGTGCTAGCTGCGTCCAGCAAAAAAAAAAATTATGTAAATCGGCCCAGCAGGGCCTGAGCGGCACCCTCCGGCGGCTTACCCCGTGTCACACACGGGGTTACCGCTAAGGAGGTTAACACAGAACGCCTCATCTTCCGCAGCCACCAGCGCTACTACTAGCACCACATCCACTGCATTTGACACTTTGCAGGAGTTATTTGCTGGGGAAATCACTGATGCACAGCCATTCTTGTTACAACAAGATGAAGGCGCCAACCAAGTTACACCACCTCATATGTTTGAGTTCTTTGACATTATGGACGTAAGGTGTGAGGAGGAGGATGATGAAGTACCTGCTGTTGGTGCAGTGTATGAGGTGTCTGAAGCAAGCGAAGCTGGGGAGGTTTATTATGATGATACGGATGCCACGTGGGATCCTAAGAGACATGAAGACCAGGGGGACAGTTCAGAGGGGGAGTCAGAGAGAGGAATAGGAGGAGATGAGTTCCTGAAACAAGCAGGGGGAGGTCGTTGTCAGAAACAGCTGGTGGCAGTGTCCGGCGCCATGTATCGCCACCTATGGACAGCCAGCCAACATGCCCTTCAACGTCAGCTGCTGAGGCCACCATAGTGCCCACACCCCAGGGTGGCTCAGCGGTGTGGACATTTTTTAGTGTGCATGCCAAAGATCAGAGCAATGCCATCTGTACTCTCTGCCACCAAACATTGAGTCGTGGAAAGGCCAACACTCACGTAGGGACAACTGCCTTACGAAGGCACTTGCAGAAAAGGCACAAACTGCAATGGGAAGACCACCTGAGCAAAAGCAGCGCACAAAAGCAAAACCATTTTCCTTCTCCTCTTCCTCCTTCAGGTGCATCATCTTCAGCCGCTTTCTCCCTTGCACCTTCACAATCACAGCCTCCCTCCTCCACTCCGCCTCTCACCTTGAGCGGTTCCTGCTCCTCTGCCCACAGCAGTAGCCAGGTGTCCGTGAGAGAAATCTTTGAGCGGAAGAAACCAATGTCTGCCAGTCCCCCCCTTGCCCGGCGTCTGACAGCTGCCTTGGTGGAACTGTTAGCTCGCCAGCTAGAGGACTCCGAGGCTTTCCAAAAATGTGTGGCCATTGGGACACCGCAGTGGAAGATACCAGGCCGCAATTATTTCTCCAAAAAGGCGATACACAAACTGTACAATGAAGTTGAGAGGCAAGTGTTGTCATCTCTGGCACACAGCGTTGGGTCAAGGGTCCATCTGACCACGGGTGCCTGGTCTGCCAAGCACGGTCAGGGCAGGTACATTACTTACACAGCCCATTGGGTCAACCTGGTGACCGCTGGCAAGCAGGGAGTATGTGGCTGTGCAACGGACCTAGTGACACCTCCATTGAACGAAAAGAAAGAGACGGCACTCCACTGGCTGCAATCAAGATGCTGTGTATTTCACGAACAAGAACACTACATGTTACGGAGGAACAACCTCCTTCATCAGGTGTAAAACAGCATTGAAACATACCCAGCCACATATATATACAAACACATATAAAGGACCACACCCTTAGTGGATCCACCCACCAATAAATTAACCCTACGATTCCAGGTTATGTAATTCAAGCGGTCATATGGCACTCCTCATCGGCTACCAAAAGATAAATAAAAGACATAGAGAACTGACCGTGTATCAGGCACTTCCGATAGGGGACTGCCACAAGACCACCTGTGAATAAAACATGCAATTAAAATTGATGTACATAACAACCTTTACAGCAATATTGCACTGTCGCATTTTATACAATGACATATAGCACTACAAAAAACATTTCAAGGGCAGACGTTCATTCATCCCCCTAGGGGATACAACATCCAAGTCATGGATCCATCGTGCCTCTTTTTGTTTTAAAACCTTCTCTAAATTCCCACCTCTATTAGTGGGTGTAACAGCCTCTAAAACACACCATCTAAGCTGTGCTGCATTATGTCCCGCTGCATCAAAGTGTCTGGCAACAGAGGTGTCATAACTGCCCCGCTTTCCTTCTGCGAAGTTACTAATGGCCCTCTTGTGCTCCTGTATGCGGGTCCTTACAGTTCTAGTGGTTTCCCCTACATACATGAGCCCGCACGGGCATTTAAGCCCGTACACTACCCATGTAGTAGAACAGTAATGTCGCCCTTTGATCTCGATATTACGGCCTGTGTGAGGATGTCCAACAGTGTTACCTCTAATAATGGCGTTGCATACATTGCAGTTAAGGCAGGGATAGGTTCCCGCCCTACCTGTATTACTCAATTTCTTCATAGGGGCGGTGTCAGTGTGTCTGACCCTATCATAGATAGTTTTACCTCTTCTGATGGAAAAAATAGGTTCCTCCTTGAACAATGCTCCCAACTCTCTGTCATTACTGAGTAATGGCCAAAACCTGCGTACCGTGTTCTTGATCAGCTCAGTGTTCTTCCCCAAGCTGGTAACGAAAGGTATGCCTTTGGATCTCACCTTTTTAACTGTACTGTGTAGCAGAGCTGACCTCTCTATGTCACCTACTTCCTTTCTCACAGCGTCAATTTTTTGGGGATTGTAGCCCTTTTGTGTGAACTTCACAGTTAAAGATCGGCCTGCTTTCTCGTAATCTTCATCCAATGTACATATGCGTCTTGCCCTGAGGAACTGCCCCCTAGGAATGGCCTTAACTACATGTTTGTAATGATGGCTGTCAGGGCGCAATAAATTGTTCCGATCCGTGGGTTTACGGAACAACCTCGTCACAAAGTGACCCTCAGAAATTTTCAACGACACATCCAAGAAATTAATGGTGTCCTTAGACACCTCTAGAGAAAATTTAATCGTGGGATGAATAAGGTTGGCCTCCCTTACCATCTCAAGAAGCAGTTCCTCAGTGCCTACCCACAGTGACACTGTGTTTGATTGGGAGGTCGACCTCTTTAAGTTTGTCAGGAGATTGAAGTTGAGGGCTCACTTCAAAGACAATGGGCCTGACAATATTGTGGATGACAGACTGGCCCGATATCTACAAAGGTCTAATTGGAGCCCTGATGAACAGTTTGCAGCTATTGATGTTTTTGAGAAGGCAGTTAAACGAGAGATTGCATCAAAATGGGACTGTACCAAGTATGCACATCCTAATCTTACCGCTGCACAGAGTGCAGCGCTGAAAGGACTGGCAGACAATCCTGAGATTATCATTACTAAAGCGGACAAAGGGGGGGCTACGGTGGTACAAAATATGCAGGGGTATTTGCAGGAAGGTCTCAAACAGGTCTCTAATACTGTTCACTACACTAAATGTGAATGTGATCCCACCAGCAGTGTGAAAGAGAAAGTTGATCGTTTATTAGCTGGTGCACTTGAGGATGGTGTAGTGGATGAAAGGCTAGTAAAGGGACTCATAGTAGATTTCCCAAGCATCCCCTTATTATACTTACTCCCCAAAATTCATAAACAGCTGATAGACCCCCCAGGGCGACCTATAGTATCCAGTAGGGGGTCGGTGTTATACCCGCTAGCAGGTTTTTTGGACGTGCATCTTCAGTCCATTGTCAAAACGTTTACTCATTGTCTCAAAGATACCACCGATCTGTTGACGAGACTGGAAGCATTAGGCGATGTTCCTGATGATATCATATTTTGTAGCTTGGACATCCAGAGCCTGTTCACCGCGATACCCCAAGATGAGGCTATAACGGTGACAGAGGATAGATTGTTGGAAACCAGTCTCCCCAACGGTTTGGTGTATTTGTTGCTCGACATTCTCGAATTAGTCCTCAAATCCAACTATTTTAAATTTCATGACCAGTTTTACATACAGCGACAAGGGGCGAGTATGGGTTCTCCGGCTGCACCATCTATTGCCAACATTTTTGTGGAGTCCTTGGAACGCACAATGTTTTTGCGCAATCCCAAATATGTTGGCCATATATTTCAGTATTATCGGTTCGTGGATGACGTGTTGTTGTTGTGGAGGGGCCCTGAGGAACTGCTTCTTGAGATGGTAAGGGAGGCCAACCTTATTCATCCCACGATTAAATTTTCTCTAGAGGTGTCTAAGGACACCATTAATTTCTTGGATGTGTCGTTGAAAATTTCTGAGGGTCACTTTGTGACGAGGTTGTTCCGTAAACCCACGGATCGGAACAATTTATTGCGCCCTGACAGCCATCATTACAAACATGTAGTTAAGGCCATTCCTAGGGGGCAGTTCCTTAGGGCAAGACGCATATGTACATTGGATGAAGATTACGAGAAAGCAGGCCGATCTTTAACTGTGAAGTTCACACAAAAGGGCTACAATCCCCAAAAAATTGACGCTGTGAGAAAGGAAGTAGGTGACATAGAGAGGTCAGCTCTGCTACACAGTACAGTTAAAAAGGTGAGATCCAAAGGCATACCTTTCGTTACCAGCTTGGGGAAGAACACTGAGCTGATCAAGAACACGGTACGCAGGTTTTGGCAATTACTCAGTAATGACAGAGAGTTGGGAGCATTGTTCAAGGAGGAACCTATTTTTTCCATCAGAAGAGGTAAAACTATCTATGATAGGGTCAGACACACTGACACCGCCCCTATGAAGAAATTGAGTAATACAGGTAGGGCGGGGACCTATCCCTGCCTTAACTGCAATGTATGCAACGCCATTATTAGAGGTAACACTGTTGGACATCCTCACACAGGCCGTAATATCGAGATCAAAGGGCGACATTACTGTTCTACTACATGGGTAGTGTACGGGCTTAAATGCCCGTGCGGGCTCATGTATGTAGGGGAAACCACTAGAACTGTAAGGACCCGCATACAGGAGCACAAGAGGGCCATTAGTAACTTCGCAGAAGGAAAGCGGGGCAGTTATGACACCTCTGTTGCCAGACACTTTGATGCAGCGGGACATAATGCAGCACAGCTTAGATGGTGTGTTTTAGAGGCTGTTACACCCACTAATAGAGGTGGGAATTTAGAGAAGGTTTTAAAACAAAAAGAGGCACGATGGATCCATGACTTGGATGTTGTATCCCCTAGGGGGATGAATGAACGTCTGCCCTTGAAATGTTTTTTGTAGTGCTATATGTCATTGTATAAAATGCGACAGTGCAATATTGCTGTAAAGGTTGTTATGTACATCAATTTTAATTGCATGTTTTATTCACAGGTGGTCTTGTGGCAGTCCCCTATCGGAAGTGCCTGATACACGGTCAGTTCTCTATGTCTTTTATTTATCTTTTGGTAGCCGATGAGGAGTGCCATATGACCGCTTGAATTACATAACCTGGAATCGTAGGGTTAATTTATTGGTGGGTGGATCCACTAAGGGTGTGGTCCTTTATATGTGTTTGTATATATATGTGGCTGGGTATGTTTCAATGCTGTTTTACACCTGATGAAGGAGGTTGTTCCTCCGTAACATGTAGTGTTCTTGTTCGTGAAATACACAGCATCTTGATTGCAGCCAGTGGAGTGCCGTCTCTTTCTTTTCGTTCAATGGGATACAAGCTGTATGAGCAATCCAGCTGAGGCAAGGCACCGGCATAGTGTCTCAAGTAGTTTCCACTTGAGTTGCTGCTTATCCAACATCACCTCCTTTTGTTGCACTAGTGACACCTCCATGGCTTGCAAGCAGGCCTGCTGCCACCTCCTCTCCTCCTGCTACATCCTCTTCGTGGTCGTCCTCCTCCTTGGCTGAGTGTCAGTTCAACTCTACTGGTGCTGCGATCTTTTCTCCAGCTACACAGACCAAGTTCCCCAGGGCCTATGCTGCATGCCAAGTATGACAGTGTCACGCCATATTAGACATGTCTTGCCTCAAAGTGGAGAGTCACACTGGAACAGCTTTCCTGGCTGCTCTTAACAAACAGGTGGATCAGTGGCTGACCCCGCACCAACTGGAGATTGGCAACGTGGTGTGTGACAACGGCAGCAATCTCATTTCCGCTTTGAATTTGGGAAAGTTGACACATGTACCCTGCATGGCACATGTGCTCACTCTCGTAATTCAGAGATTTGTGTCTAAGTACCCAGGCTTACAGGACGTCCTAAAGCAGTCCAGGAAGGTGTGTGGGCATTTCAGGCGGTCTTACACGGCCATGGCACGCTTTGCCGATATACAGCGGAGAAACAACTTGCCGGTGAGATGCCTGATTTGTGATAGCCTGACTCTCTGGAATTCGACCCTCCTGATGCTGGGCTGCCTGCTACAACAGGAGAAAGCCGTCAAACAGTATCTGTACAACTATAGTCAAAGGACACAGTCTGGGGAGATGAGGATGTTCTGGCCAAAGTACTGGACACTGATGCGAAATGCCTGCAGGCTCATGCGGCTGTTTGAGGAGGTGACAAACCTGGTGAGAAGACACCATCAGCGACTTGATCCCGTATGCCTTCTTCCTGAAGCGTGCCGTGCGTAGAGTGGTGGATCAAGATGTGGAGGAGCGTGACCAGGAACAGGAGGAAGAGTTGTGGGATCAATTTTCAGTAGAAGCAGATGATTCCTCAACACCTGCGGTAGCACAGAGGGGGGAGGAGGAGGAGGAGGAGGAGGAAGAGTCATGTGGGGAAGAGGAGTCAGATGATGAGGAAGGTGTTGTTTTGGAGGAGGAGGAGGAGGATGAGGCGGAAGAACAACCGAAGCAGGTGTCGCAGGGGGCTTGTGCTGCTCAACTTTCCCGTGGTATTGTTCGTGGCTGTGCGGAGGAGAACTTAGCTGCCATCACTGAGGAAGAGCAAGAGGAGATGGATAGTACGTCTGCATCCAACTTTGTGCGTCTTTCATGCTGTCCAGCCTGTTGAGGGACCCCCGTATAAAAAAACTCAAGGGGAGTGAGCTGTACTGGGTGGCCACGCTACTAGACCCTCGGTATAGGCACAAAGTGGCGGAGATGTTACCAACTCACCTGAAGGCAGAAAGGATGCAGCACTTGCAGAACAAGCTGGCAACTATGCTTTACAATGCGTTTAAGGGTGATGTCACAGCACAACGCAATAAAGGTACCACTGCCAGTAATCCTTCTCCCATGTCCATGCAGGCAAGGACAGGATGCTCCAGCGATCTCATGGTGATGTCGGACATGCAGACATTCTTTGGTCCATCGCCTCGCCTTAGCGCTTCCGGATCCACCCTCCACCAACGCCTGTACCGGCAGGTAGCCGACTACCTGGCCTTAAGTGTGGATGTAGTCACTGTGAGCAGCGATAAACCCTTGGACTACTGGGTGCGCAGACTTGACCTGTGGCCAGAGTGGTCCCAATTTGCCTTCCAACTTCTGTCTTGCCCTGCCTCAAGCGTCCTGTCAGAAAGAACCTTCAGCGCAGGTGGAGGCATTGTCACTGAGAAGAAAAGTCTCCTAAGTCACAAAAGTGTTCAGTACTCACCTTTATCAAAATGAATGAGGAATGGATCCCAGAGGGCTACTGCCCGCCCGAAGACTAAGTCAGTCCCCACACACAGCATCTCTGCCTGCACGCCGTGTGACTGGCTGCCTGCCCCAAGACTAAGTCGCTTCCCACACAGCATCTCTGCATGCAGGCCGCTTGACTGCTTTCTCCGCCACCACCAACAGGGTCCAGGACTCCAGGCGGATTCCTGAATTTTTAAGGCCGCTGCTAGCAGCGGCCGCTATAATAATTTTTCTTGTGCGTGTACATGCCTGCTTAATATTTCTGGCTGCACTGCGGCAACAACAAAACAAAAGGCATGTACATGTGTCAATTCCCCTTCGTGAGCGTTACCTTGCCGCGGTGAAGGGGCATGCATTGCATATCACAATGAAGCAATGACCGCCCGCTATATGAGTGTCTCGGGGGGTGGCACACCAAAGATAATAAGGTCGTTGCTTCATTGTGGACAGACCAAATTCGATCAGCTGGACAGTCACTGTTGTTCTGTCATTGAGCTACCTCAGCCCGGCGACCATATGGGCTTGAAAACCGCCATGGCCTGCACCGTCGCCATGGTTCACACCAGTCCAGCATGGCCGTCACAACGCAAACTGCTGTTTGCGGTGCATTACACAGTGAGTTTGGTGTGTCAGTGTGAAGCAGTGCACTTACTGATTGATGTATACACATGCAAGATGTTTTAAAGCACTTTAGGCCTCCAATTTAGCATGCAATGTGATTTCTGCCCTTAAAACGCTGCTTTGCGTCAAATCCAGATTTTTCCCGGGGAATTTTGGCGTCTATCCCACTCATCCATGCAAAAACTCAGATGTTAGACCCCTTGAAACATCTTTTCCATCACTTTTGTGGCCAGCATAAATGTTTCTAGTTTTCAAAGTTCGCCTCCCCATTGAAGTCTATTGAGGTTCGCGAACGTTCGCAAGTTCGCGAACGTTCACAAAGGTTCTTGAACCTAAAATCGGAGGTTCGGGCCATCTCTATTTCCAATTCGATTCTGTCATCTTTTCTTATCGATTTCCATTCATTGCTATGAGAAAACGATCAGAAAAACGAAAATAACATCGGACATGTCAGAAATTATCTATCGAACTATCTAACACAAAATTGTATGGTGTGTACCTAGCATTAAAGATTTAAATAAATGTCTCACTCTTTTTCCTTATCAATAACCCTGTCCTAGCCAGTGAATGGTGGTGGTGTGTTAACTTTCTCTCCAGGAGTCCTTAAAGAGGAACTTCAGCCTAAACAAGCATACTGTCATTAAGGTACTGTATATTAGTTATGTTAATTAAAATAGATAGGCAATATACAGTAATCTTTTACCCACCCTGTTTTGAAAGAACAGGCAAATGTTTGTGATTTCATGGGGGCAGCCATCTTTTTGGTTGAAAGGAGGTGACTGGGAGCATGAGACACAGTTCCAAGTGTCCTGTGTTCTGATCACCCCTCCCAGCTGTGTGCACTAGGCTTCAAATCTCAAATAAAAAAGTAAAAAAATAATTGTGCCAAAACAGCAGAACGAGAACAATAACTTTAGAAATCCCATCATGCTTTTCACTGCATCAGTGGAACAATGCCTGGCAGATTTCTTTGATGGGGTGGAGCTTAGCTTCCTGTGCAGCTAAAAATGAGGCTTGGGTAAGAAAAAAAAACGTTCCGATGCTGTGACAATGGTAAAGAAACACCAAGCCTTTTCAGTGCTGCTGAGTAGATTTTTAGTCTGAAGGTTCA